>NC_083773.1:13543262-13843262 GCF_963514075.1 Conger conger | reverse complement strand
TCATTATGGATATCCAGTCTGGTAAGCTCTAGTGTACCGCATTGCAATTAGTTGAAGGCAATCATCATGTTTGGCGAGGTAAAGCAAGGTGCGGTCCTTAACAACAACAACAACAACAAAAAACTAGTAAAACATGAATTCCTTCAAAAATTCTAGCAACAAAGAAATGTAGGTAAACTTGCTTTTAGATAAACCTTCTGATGATAAATACATTATATGAACAAAATGGGAGCTTTAGCAGAAGTTTGGGCTGGAGATTTCTGGCTCACAAGAGTGTCTCCACAGCCAATAAGCACAAGTTGCCCTTTAAAGGTCATGAACCCATGCCTGTTTGCCATTTCTGCCGTTTTCCCACCTTCGCCCCACTGCCACCATTTTATTTATTTTTCTAGCAGGGGGTGGTGTATGGGATGCGGGGTTTCACATGTCCTGCTCTGCTGCTACAGGATAGACATCTCTTCTGAAAATCAATACTGTGGAATCTCCAAAAAGGCCGTATCCCCAAAGTTTCTCCTAACCATGAATACCAACTCAATAATGTTGTTTGTTTAGTCAGAATTACAGGTGGCTAAATTTATTTAATAAGTTCCATTGCCATGATGTAAGAAAAAATGTCTTGTAGTTATCCTCCTTGAGCCCCAACTAATATTTTTGAAATAGATGGCCATCAAACTGTACATTGAAGGTGAAAATCCCATTTTGACATTATCTATTAACCTATCTATGTACCTTCTTCCTCTCTTAAACATCCTGCCGTATGACTGCATATGTATATTATGCATAATCAAAATAATGCTCCTGTCTTGTTTATAGGTGTGTACTTCACTGCCAAAATGATCCAGGGTGATCATGTAATCAATGAAGGATGAATTATTTTTATCATGCGAATCTAAAGAATTCCACCAAACTATGCATCCAGACACGTAAACACTCCTAACAGTGAAGGTGACCAACCAGTGAAGCAATGTCTACAGCTGCATACACAGGACCATCACTAGTGGGGTGAAAGGTAAAGAAGATTTTAAGTGCCTTATGGGAGTGGTTCACAGCTGGAGAGGGCCCTAAAAAATTCCAGTATGATTATAAAAGGGGGGGCCCAAATCGATATTATTTCCTAGCTAAACTCCTGCACATATGTAGTCTGTTTCTCGCAGCACTTGGTAACACCATCCATGTGGCATTTGTCTCTGCATCAGTGCTTACAGTCATTAATATGAAGAGCAACACTATCCATTAAAATGAGGGATCTAAGCCCATCACATAAATGCAAATGAGGACAATGGCCTGTCTCTCGGTACAGCTGTTTCAAACTGTGGCGTTTATATGTATGTGTGTGGGTGTCGGTGTGTGTGTGCGTGTGTTCACTAAACTCCTATGGATCAAACTCCTACGGTCTCCTCGATTGCAGATCCAGGTGAGAGATAATAAACATTGAGAGCACTATAACATTTTGCCCTCCAGTGATCCATGTTATGGGAGAAGTGCTGCACATAACAGTCCAATTACATGGTGGGAAGGCCATATTAATTAGTATGTGCTCACAGTGTGCAGGTTTGCAGTTTCATCACTGTGTTTCACTAAAGCCGTGGCCTGACAGCTATCTGTGCACCGCAATTGAGCCAAGATGGACTCCTTGGTAGCTGTACACAATACTTTGTATATGGCAAGGACACAACTACAATACAGGACAATGAACAGCTAGAATAAAAGTAAAATATCTGTTGTTATTAATATTGTTCCAAAAAAAGATCCATCACTGAATAAGATAAATCAGACACAATAATTGTAGTGTACAATTATTTTTACAATTATCTACTAATTTTACAAATGAAAATGCTCTGTACAATTATGACTACCTACAGTGGGCTCAAGAATTATTGGCACCCTTAATAAAAATGGAAAAAAGGCTGCATATATGGATAATGATGTATACTTTATGTTCAAACAAATGGAAAAACTATGTAGTTTTATTTAAATACATTTACTCTCATGTTTAAATGTTTTTTCATAAAAAAAAAATTAAAAATCAGAAAATCACTGGTGCCAAAATTATTGGAACCCCTAATTGTGAATAAAATCAAACAAAGCGAAATTGCCAATATAATTTTACTAAATTGTGTTAATCTCAGTCTAAAGGAACTATATTGTATCATTCCATCACTTCCTGTTAAACTAGGGTATAAAACTGAGGTGATGAGCATTCAAAATCCCTTTGCCATCCATGAGCATGGGAAAAGCCAAAGAAAGAAGACACAAGTCAGGTAATGCAAAAACTTGCATAACTGGTTAAACATGTTATTGTAAGGGCAATAATACAAAGGTGTTATACATATACAATTGTTGCAAACTTGCCAGGAAGAGGAGGCAAGTGCATATTATCGCCACAGAAGATGGTGAGGGAGGCCATAAGTAGTCACAGTTATCCGAAGGATATCAATGATTCTGAAAAGTTCTGCATGGAGGAATGATAAAATTATTCCCCCCAAATTCTGTAACCTTATCAGAAATTATAGGAAAAAACTGTCATCTTTGCCAGGGGTGTTTGGACAACGTAATAAACCAGGGGTGCCAGTAATTATGAAACCTGTTTTTTATTTTATTTTATGTAAAATAAAAATTGAATTGAATAATTAATAAAGCACACTGCTTTACACATACTGGAAATTAAATATCCTTTTTTAGTTTACAGCTTTTTATGTGCATATTTATCAAGGCTAATTCTGGAGCCCACTGTAAATAAAGGAACTGCATTAACTTTACTACTACTAATACTACAACTAACAAACTACTTAAGTGCCATGTAGAGCTAAACAGATATACGGAAAATGAAACTGGAACAGGGAAAGACTAAAAATAAAATGAGCAGGGCCATTTCTGCAGTCATATTAGATAAAATACATAATTAATCAAGAAAAGGGGCGGTGATGAGGCTTTGGCATGCTTACATAAAAGCAGATTTTTACCTACTTCTACGTCACGGATATGGGCTAGGAACCAGGCCAAACAAAATAAAACTTTTCACCTTTGGATTGCAGTGGGTGGCTCTTTTTTTGCCCAAAATGTGGTGGCACGGCTTTTACAAAAAAAACAAGCGTTTATTACCCCTTTAAATATTGCAGTCACTTGTATCGTACTCTCCTATTCCTCCTTTTCTTTCCTCTCCTTCTCTCACATACAGTTAGAGAGAGACACAACAAACACACATACACAAAATAATAAATGAGCTCCTAAACATATGGTATGCAATCTTCAAAAAAGGCTTCAAGGGTATTTAATGGTAGGCACTGAAACAGCAGAAGATGTCCTTCAAACATTATCCTACACATACAGCACATACTTGCAGGGGAAAAAAGAAAGAAAAAGAAAGAAAACCCAGGATCTACGCTAATGAGGACATTCAACAGCAGGTGTTGTGACAGAATAAAGGATCTCAGTGAAAGCAGGTGGGTGAATGAGGAAAGCCATTTATTCCTCACTGTGTGCGCACAAAATGTGGCAGTAATTATAAATACAGCAGTTTAAGGAAGAGACTCATTATCATAATCTCACCGTGGTTCCTTAAGGTCAAAGTCATTAGCTGACCATTAGAGATTAACCGAAGAGTAACAGAAATACCTGCTCTGCATACACTAAGGATAAAAGTGGCTTATTCTACTTTTACTCCTTTACTCTTCACACAGAAAATACAGTATAATTACACACTTAATATGCAGGCTTTACTGAGCTACTGTACCTTGAACAGCCAAAGATGGTCTGAGGCACATTTAACCAATATGAATATTTATTTTTAGAAAACAGATATATCAATGTTCTAGAAATGTGTTTGTGCATGTGTGCGAGTGTGTGTGAGTGTGTATGTATTTTCCAAATAAAATAACTTGTACACACATTTTCAGTCATAATACGTTTTATGCTGTATTATTTTGGTATCTGCTTGCCCTTACCTGTATTTTTTTTTGAGATTCTACTTTTGGTGCACAAAAAAATATCAATATGCATATTCCGGAAAATCTATAGACAGCCACGAACAAACCTTTCACTGTGGTACAATAAGTTTAATTTTAAAAGGCCATACAAAACAATTGACACTATTGTAGAGTTAAATCCATGAAGAGGCAATGATTTAACATTACATAATCCCCTAGGCTTGGGGCAGATACTCCAACATGACTTTAAATGATCTATCTCTCCTCAAGGGTATGCAGGACATTACAGTTAATGTAATAATATTCTTCATTTCTCCCTCTTGTGAGATAAACTTGCTGGTCAAACAAATTCATTTTAAAAGATCTGTCTGTTATTCCAATTGTCAAATTGATTGTTAAATATTTTGAATAATTTGGAACATTTAATTGCACATCCATTCGATTTGAATAACTTTCGTGTGTTCAGTCATGCATTTTGTATTATTATTATTTTGTTTGTTTTTTATGGTTTGCTGGTATTGAAGCAGAGTTGTGACTTGGTTGGTGTCCAGGTGGTTGAGATGAAAGTACCAGCTGTTGGTGGCAGTTCAGCCAGCTGCAGTCTCCTGTGGGCTGAAACCCCATTTCCACTGGTCCCTGGTCTACAGAGCCTGGCAGTCTCCCATGGGCTGAAACCCCATTTCCACTGGTCCCTGGTCTACAAAGCCTGGCAGTCTCCCATGGGCTGAAACCCCATTTCCACTGGTCCCTGGTCTACAAAGCCTGGCAGTCTCCCATGGGCTGAAACCCCATTTCCACTGGTCCCTGGTCTACAGAGCATGTACTTTGGCAGTGCACTCAGCCTTTTGCAGTGCAGCAGTGATTGACACAAGCAAACTGTCCCAGCATTAGCATTCAAAGTTTAGCTGAAGATCCTGAAGACACAGTTTCAATGCTCAGAGGTTCAATAGGAGCATGAGGAATGGAGGAATGGCATGTTCCCAGGTCATACTTCCCAACATTAACACACTTTAATGAACATGCAATAGCACTCAGCGAAGGCTAGAAATCTGATTCAGGTAATATAATAAAATGATGCCTGCTAGGAAACACTACATGGTTTCCTTGATTGTTTTTCTATTTCTATGTTTGATATGAGGCATCTGTGTGTGCTGGGGCATCATCTCAGTTTGTATCATAATACAGTTTTGGCTGTTGAATTTGGCTGGCTTTCATCTAGATTAGACATGTCCATTTGAGTGAGGTCTCTGTTTGCCACTGATTAATGTTCTACACAAGACCCACATCAAGTAATCAAATATACAGTCAGCCCCATAATATTCGGGACAAATTTTTTTTTTCTCGATTTGGCACTGTACTCCACAATTCTAGTTTGCGACAAAGTCATAAACATGACTACTTTCATTTACATAACATTAATATAGTATGTCCAAAACATTATGGTGCCCTGTAATGGGGGAACCAAAGTGTATAAGATGTCTTTAAATCAAAGCTGAGAATTCAGCAATTAACAACACAAAGACTGTTTGTTGAAGTGCACTCTTCACAGGTTTTATTTATGGGTATTTTATACGTTTTGGTTTCACCAAAGTGTAGAAATGACAGCACTTTTTAGACATACCTCCCAATTTCAGGGCACCTTAATGTTTGGGACATATTAATGTTGTGAAAGTAGTATTTGGCCACATATCCTTTGCATGAAATGACTGCTTGAAGTCCCGTAGACATGACCAGGTGCTGAGTGAGGCTCTGCCAGGCCTGTACTGCAGCCATCCTCAGCCCCAGCATGTTTCAGGGGCTTGTCGCCTTAAGTTTCCTCTTCAGCATATGAAATATGAAATAGATAAATGCACCCTTTACATCAAGGAGTTAGGTGTAATAATGCTCACATTATCTCAGTACAATACATAAGAATTGTGCTTTCATATTTTATGCAGCAGCATTCGAATAGAGCCAAAAAGCACAAATTTTCTTTACACGAACAAAATATGTAGCCAGCAAAATAACTGTTTGCCAGCATAAAATGGATTAGCATTACAAAGCAGCTTTTACCCAACACAAGCAACACATATAACAATACAGGCAATAAAACAATTAGATTGTTCCATTACAGATGACGGTCAAATGAAAAACATTGCACAGGCCACAGGCCACAGGCCATCTCTATCTGTGGCAAGTGAGCCCCAGTAATTTTTTTCACCAAATTTTTCACCAAACTGTATTCCTCCCCCCACCACTGCACAAGGCCCTGGGATTACAGTTCACCCAGCTATTTTCATATTAGCATTGTAATCCATAATTTGATGATTGAGATGATGCGTTTACATTTTTGTCCACAGTTGGGGAGTGTTTAACAGGAAGAGAAAAGTGTAATGACTATGCTCACAATGATTATCCTTGAGCAAACTGCTGCATATTTAGAAAGGTTTCATTGCTTCCTCAAATCAGACTCAACCACTGGGCTAAGAATTCACAAGGCCACATCAACTGAATAGTACAACTACTGCACAGAAATTCCAATTGAAATAATATTTATTTAAAAAGTCAATCCTATTACTTATTTGGTATTTTTTTTAGAGTAGAAAATATTCATGACTGATTCAAAAAAAATGTAGTGGGTAAAAATATATTATTATTATTATTATTATTATTATTATTACTATTATTATTAGTATTATTATTAATAATAATAATGAAGACACCATAATCTCACCAAGTACAATCACATTCAAATCATTCATAGCTACCCAGAATACTCAAAACACTCAATAAACAACAAATGTATAATAAATCACTTATTAAGTTATTTAGTATTCAACAATACCTCTAGCTACTAAGAGCTCATTATTATGATGTGACTCTTTGTACGTATTTGCCATCACAATCATTTTCATTTCTATGTTTTGCAAATCAATGCACCAACAATAAGAAATATTTTTGCCAAACACTTTCACCTGCCCGAGGGTATGCATGAATAATACTGCATCACAAGGAGACCGAGACTCATTAAAAAGAAAACTTAAAGAGACAAATGACTGGCTTCACCTGTTATGACAACATTGCAGCCACAGCAACCTGAGGCCCTTCTGCGTAAGAGGCCCTTAGCATCATAAATAATTGACAATGCAGCCATGTGTGTGGCTCACTCACTGTCCAATTGATGAAAGTTGTAAAATGGTGCATTAATTGCAGTCTACAGTGCCAGAGCAATGATGCTATTAGGTTTCATAGAACAGAACAAATACATAAGTGATGTATGACAGCAGTTCAAAAACCTATTTCTCCTACAAGAAAGATGAAAAGACATTGGTAGATAGACAGAGAGACAGAGAGAATTAGATATATTTATAATAGTGGTAGTATAAGTAGTAGTAGTGCTTATTTTTCTCATAAAAAGAAAAAAGAAAAATAACAAGCATCATCAGCATCATTATAATATAAACCAAGAGAACTTGCTAAGTAGCTAATAAGATCTGAAGAGAATCATGGAATAATGTACATGTACTGATATTATAATACCTGCACACTAATTACAGCAATGACAATGATGTTGATTCTTTTCACAACTTTTGGTTGTGAAAGAACAGGAATGACGGATGGCTCGACCTAGAGAAGTACAGGTTGGGAGGGCGTTTGGGGCCCTCCGAGGGTCCTGGCAATAGAAGCAATAGAAGCAATAGTACCGCCACCCCCCTTAACAACCTCACGCAGTCATTACCAGACATTAGAACGCTGACTTCTGATTAACGGCAGTAATAACCTCACCAAAAGAGGGTGCACGCCTGCCAAATTCCTCCACCATTATTCCCCCAGTCCAGACGTCACGGCGTAGCCTTACAAAAGAGCTCCGCAGGGCCACGTACAGTAGAGGAACAGCCTGGATTCATGCTAAAACGCCCTCCAGCTGAATCTCTTTCTCTCCAACACAGAAAGAGAATCATGGTCATCATGATATAAAGCACAGCGTGTGCCCTTTCTGTTGACACTATGGTCTACGGTACAGTAGCAGGCTGTGAAGTACTGTAGTTGGCTCACTGATAAGTTTCAACATTTTTAGGTTCTTCTTTGGAAAGCATACTGTAAATGTTGCCCACTTTTTTCGAAGATGTGATCCTGAACAATTAGTGACGTGACCTTCCATCACTAAGCCATATTCCTTGGAAAGAATATCAAAATACTTTTATCTCATATTACAAGAATAGGTTGTATGGAGTAACATGTCAATAGTTAATTCCATTGCTTTATAATGTATGAAACATATCACTAGTGTATCTGAAGGAAATATGCTCCAACAACTGAAATGCTAAAATAAGTTATTTTATATTGATGACACTGTATCTACATGATTGCATGCATTGCACAGCTGCCACATAATTGGCTGATTAGATAATCGCATGAATAAGTAGGTGTAATAAAGTTCCTAATAAAGTGCTCAGTGAGTGTATATATATCTATATATTTATATATATTTATATACACACGCGCACACCCACATTGTGTTATAATAAAATCCTGCTGTAGACAATGGTCTCCCACAAACTACAATTTTTTGTAATTTAATGGTCTAAAGCTGCCAGACAATTGCCTTATCTGACCTGTTTACCATTTGCTTGCACTCATTAAAAACCATAATTACTGCCTGGTATTGTGTTTCAAGATTACATTCACAGAAGTAGATTTTCCAAGGAACACAGCAGAATGAATAACCCAAGTCAATCAGTTCATTTGGATTACAAGAATAAAGCATATAATTCGGGACTCCATTATCAGTTGGCTCAGTGTGGAATGTGTCAGGAAATGCATTTATTTGACTTCCCAACTTAATAGAATTTGTATTATGAGACCTATGAATGCAGTAATTTTTTCTCTTTTTATCACATCTTAATGATTGTCAATTTAATGAACAGGGCCCAATGGCAAGCTCCGCCCATTTTTTTTCACTCATTTGTTTAAAATCCACTTAAAGTCCAACTCCCATTCAATAATGTGCTGTAAGAGTTCAGCTGTAGGTTGGAAATACAGGAAGTCGACAATTCTGACAGGATTTCTGTAGGCATGTGGAGAAATTGCAACAATGTGTGAATAAAAAGTACCAGAAGATCAGTCTCAGTTTATTTACAGTAGCAACCAGCTAGGGGGCTGGCTGTAACACATGGTTGTTATAATTATATATATTTTTTAATAAATAAAAGAAAGACACTTGCTAATTCCTGAATAGTAAATCAGTAATATCCTTTATTGCTTTCCACATCCTCGATGCAATGCCATGTCTGTGCAGACAGAATATTAAGAAATTAAGACGGTACTTCATCATGTTGCGGTCCTTCAAAAAAGTTTTCAAGGGGAGCGAATCTCCAGGAGAGAGGCATAATGAAATAAATCAACAGCACCTATTCAATGATTTCAATGTGTGATTTGACTGATTAATGTTAATTTATTCATTAACAGCGCTACAACAGTTTAAGTTAAGAAGGGTCGTCAGAAGCTGCCTGCATATTGATGTTCACGAGTATTGAAAGCACTCTAAAACCCTGCACATCCTTCTGCCTGGGATTTTTCTTGATTGCTGGCTTTCAGGTTCTCAAAAATGAACACAAAACCATTCTCTGTCAAATGTCCAGCTTTGTAAATATTTTCAGCAACTTATGATCTTTATTGTTTAGAGAGTAATGAGTAGTACTCATTATTGTTATTGTTATTATTGCGATTATTATTATTATTTGTATTATTGGAAATAGTTATGAAATAGAAGCACAGATCATTCTTCTGCAGTCAAGACAATTTGGATAAGTGCAGAGTTATTATCACCAGCAAGTCCCAGATTGTGAAATGTACTCCCCTAAAGAACATGGAAAGGCCCATAAACTTATGGAGATATGAGTGTGTTTACTGTTTGATACCCGTGCCACAGTGTAGGAGTTCTTTTATTGTTATAGCAAACGTTATCACTTTTTCTCCACTTTTGTTCAAGGATGTAAGTGACAGGTTCAGTGTTATAAAAACAAAGACCAGGAATCCGCATTGGAAATGTCATATATTCTGCCGTACGCCAGTTCATTTTAGAAAACTGTGCCAAGCAAGCAGCACAGTTAAAACCACCGCTTGTACTTCAATGCAACAAAACCAGCAATCCCAAAATGAGCAATCGTCCATTAAAGCATGCTTCTCTTTTGCTTACGCAGTGACATTAAGCCTTAATCACTCAAATGATGCAACAAATGCTAAATAAAATCCTTGCTAAATACTGCATGGCGTCCTCTGCTGAGCCAAGCATGCGATGGCCGCTAGTACGACCTGATCTAAGCGTTTAAGGAGGAAACGGCATTAGTGGCTCATTTAGGACAGATGGCAGTGCATCCAAAGTTTGTGGCATTATGTCCCATTAGTTTTGATTGAAATTCATAATGGCTTGCTTCAATGACAAGCCGTTTTCCTTATAGGGTTTTAACAATAAAGGTATTCCAGGTCACATGGTAAAAAAGCAGGGTTATATGTCCGTACTGGAGATTTTCTATTTAATAAACAAAAAGCTGAAAATAGTTAATTGGAGACTTGTCTATTTAGACATGTGTAATAATCTCTCATTATCCGCTAAGCAGATCGTTAGTTAAATCTCTGGCTGTTTTCCACAGTGTGCTGCGAGCACGAAAGATGACAGGCAGTCCTATTCTTCCTGTAATCATTCCCCAGACTGGAAATCATTTTCCATCATGCCGGACACAGCGAACGTTCTCGTGAAGGACAATACGCCTGCATATTCAAAGACAGCAGAAATGCGTGTTGGATTTGTTTACCATGTATAAAGAGAAAGACAAGACCATGGCAGATGTGGGGGGAAAACTGCATACTTAGTGGATTCAAGCATACCCAATCAGGAATATGGTAATGCCATTCAGGGTGGACTCATTTAGCCCACAGTCAGAAACAAGCATAGACATGCGGTCCATAATGGGAGATTTAATCCATATCATACCACAGAACACTTCCATGCTAACAGTATGCAGTACAGTGCTGAAGAAAAATATGTAAGGAATTATCCACAACGAGGTGGTCGTTAAGGGGTTTTAAAGCACGATGCGGAGGCAGAGAACCACCCAACTCGTTTCACACTGCCTTTATCCAGGAAGAACAAGGCACCTCTGGCTTTGCACTTCTCTCTCCTCTCAAACCACAGGCAGCGTATGGATTTACAACGCTGATAAAACTTCACCTGGACTACCTGCCCAACGTTGAACAACTATACACATGTAATCCCCACCTGGTATCCAATAAGAATCAAGTATTGACCCAGACCATGGTATAATACTGGACTGTTGCAGGTCGAAACTTCATAATTTACACGTAACACTTCATAGAGGCTGGTGTTGTGTCAACTCCCTCTGGCTGTTCCCGTTCACTCTGGTTTCCTGCCACTATGCCATTTCTCAAGATCTGGAAATTAATGGTGTTCTTATCATGGATTTGGAAATGAATGTCAATCACATAAAACTCCCTAATACTGTGTACCTTTCCTTATTGGAATTTAGAGAAGACACATACATACACTTAACATTCATTATTGGTTAACCCTTAGAGGGCTGCCCTGTTCTGTTGTGCAAATCCTCTCCCGTCTCATGGATCATCCAATGATACATTAAAACCTTACAGCCAACATGTGAACACACACAAAAGAGGCCATATCCTCAATAAAATAATTGTTTTCCATTAGATTTTCTCATTTTGGGTGAATAATTCAGGGTAATTATGAATAATGATGTTATTGGACATGCTGATGGTGCACTGGTACACTTCTATAAGCCATCAGTCATTGTAGGAAAGGTCAAATATGGACCGCAGAGTGCCGTGCAGAGTTCATTAAACAGTTAAATGGAACGGTGCATTGTGATTCGGTCCAAGTGGCAGTGGAGCAATGGCTGTGGTGCAAGCACAGCTCTCCTTTTAAAAGAGCCTGTAACCTTGAGGAAATAAAGCATAAGAAGACGAGCTCCAAGGCCCTACTCTGGTTCACCAGACACTCGCCACGCTAAGGTGAGGGCACAGAACTACAGAGTTTGAGCTGGAAAGGTCAGAGAAGTCGGTACACCTGAACAATCGCATTGACCAGGCTCGAATTCTTTCCACATCCAGAAAATCATCGAAGCATTGTTATTGCCTTCTTATTGGGCCACAGTCAAAGATAGATTATTATTATTTATTTATTTATTTTTTACTAGTATATTCATGCAGAGCACATTCATATTGAGACTGATGAATAATCACACATGGATTAAGTGGCTTGAAAGTAAACAGAACATTTTTAAATTGTATTTGCACTGCTTTTTTCCCCCTGAAGGCAGCTAATGATACAACAGCAAAGCAAACATTGCTATTGTTGCATTTGGAACAGTTATTTGTGCAGGTTTTGACATTATTAAACACAACAGCACAGCCATTATAAATGGCAAATATAAACATATTATCAACATATCCAATCACATAATATCTGAAGGGCATTTTAGAAAGAAAATACAACTATTTGACAGGGGTTTCATGGCCCTTATTCCCCACAGTGGTTTTGGTAATAATTACACTGGAAAATGTCATTTTCCGTGCCCGGATTCTATTGTATATAGAGAAATGAAAGAAAGACAGAAAGTAAGAAAGAAAGAAGCAAAAAAGAGTGAGTGAGTGTGTGAGAGTGAGAGTGAGTGAGTGAGTGAGTGAGTGTGTAAGTGTGTGAGTAAGTGACAGTGTGAGTGAGAGTGTGAGTGAGCGAGTGAGTGAGTGTGTGAGTGAGTGAGTGAGTGAGTGAGTGAGTGAGTGAGTGAGTGAGTGAGTGAGTGTGTGTGAGTGAGTGAGTGTGTGTGTGAGTGAGTGTGTGAGTGAGTGAGTGAGTGACAGTGTGAGTGAGTGTGTGAGTGAGTGAGTGTGTGAGTGAGTGAATGTGAGCCAGTGAGTGAGTGAGTGAGTGAGTGAGTGAGTGAGTGTGTGTGTGTGTGTGTGAGTGAGTGAGTGAGTGAGTGAGTGAGTGAGTGTGTGTGTGTGTGTGTGTGTGTGTGTGTGTGTGAGTGAGTGAGTGTGTGTGTGTGTGTGTGTGTGAGTGAGTGAGTGAGTGAGTGAGTGTGTGAGAGAGTGAGTGTGTGTGTGTGAGTGAGTGTGTGAGTGTGTGAGTGAGTGAGTGAGTGAGTGAGAGTGTGTGAGAGAGTGAGTGAGTGAGTGTGTGTGTGTGTGTGTGTGTGTGAGTGAGTGTGTGAGTGTGTGAGTGAGAGTGAGTGTGAGTGTGAGTGTGTGTGTGAGAGAGAGAGAGAGAGAGAGAAATGGGAAAAAAGTATGTAATGCTTAGAACATTGAGTTGGAGGTATTGGTGAAAGAAACATCACTACATCTCTCCAATGGCTTACAAACACTTCCCAGGGTGCAGTAGCAAACCAGGAGGTTATGGAAGAAATAAATACAAAGAAATGCCAGCTAACTTTCCGTACCTCTGGGGAACATACTGCATGAAGCAATGGTTCCGCATGCTGTAGTCCCTGTAGGAGCAGCATACAAAAAGCAATTATGATGAATTTAAAGGGGGGAAAATATAGTTGTAAAAGTTTATCAAGTTTCAACTGAAGTTCATATAGTTAAACATATTCCTGAAATATCATATATTAAGGTAGAGCTAGAGCAAAGGAAAAATAAAAATACCATCATTTTACTAATTCCCATACGGCAAATTCTCATAAAAATTTTGAGAAGCACATTTTAGAGATGCGTGCAGGGAGTTTCTGTGTACCTGGGTAAAGGCTCATTAGCACAGGTAATGTTCTGATGAAACAGAATGTCTGAGTGTTTGTAGTCCAACAGGATCTCTTTGGACCTGCCAGTCTTTGATGTTGATTGTGGAGGACGGTGATTTGAGACAAGGGCCTTATCAGTTGTTGACAAAGGGTAACAAACAGACAGGACATCGAACACAGACCAGACTTTTGAGCAAACAGACTCTGCCAAAGAGCAAAACATGAAAGGCATGCAAAAGGCATAAGGGATTATTTAGCAAGGCAAGTTTCGAGGGGGAAATCTTAAAAGAAATTGGCAGAGAAATCCATGCATCTAGACTTTTAATTGGAGACGTAGTGTAAGTGCATAAAATATTCACTGCAAATTAGAATGCTCTTTTTTTGCAGCTTGTGCTTCCAAAAAAGAGATGAAAAAAATAGTTCAAACATACGCTTTTGTTTTCCTAAAATTCTTCTTCAGCTAACCACAACACTTCTTCAGCGTCTCTGCGAAATGAAATATGACATCCTAATTTCTCTCTAACGGGCAAACGTGCCTGACAGCACGAATGTTCATTGACTTGTAAGTCCAGAGGGGGCTTGCAGAGGTGGTCTTGGGCAATGCGAACGCACACGCAATATGTCAGCCTTTCACTTTCCCCAGCCAGCCTGACCGTGAGAGAGCCCCGCCCAGCAGAGAATCTCCAGCATAAACACCATGAGAGAAAACATTTTTTCCCCCCTCTTTTTTATTCTGTCCTGCAGCTCAGAATATCCAATGACCTGATTTCTTCTTCTGGTTCCCAGCGCAAAAGCACAGTGATCCATAGAGCTGGCTGGTCGTCCAGTGAGCGCCAGGAGCAATGTGGAGCCCTGCCCTATCAGCAGAGTGGCCTGGGGGGAGGGGGGGGAGGGGGGGAGCCTCGTTACAGGGCCTGACATGAGAGGGGAGTCGAGGCACAGAGAGATTTTTAAAGGAAGATTCTGTCAATCTGTCAGGGGCCAAGGCTGTGAGCTTGTCAAAAGCCATCAGACAGAAGACTGTAGATGTCTCTGCTGTGGATACTCAGAACTCACACAGAGGACCAATGTGCGCCTGACAAAGGCAATAAATAAACCATGCTCTTTGGTGACAACACCATTCACCGCTCTGAATACAAGCCCATGAAGAACAAAACACATGAAAGAAAACACAAAAAAAACGAAAACCCTTATTTCTCCTGTATTCCTCATTCATATTTTAAACTGTGCTTCACTGCACGCACAGGCAATGAGCCATACATACAAACTTATTTTTTTAAACTATTACTCGCTGTGATTTGTTATGCATCATATCATTTCCATTCCATTTCATGTCATGTCTGTTTTATTATTTGCCCTACGTCTCTGTAAAGCACTCTGTGGAACATTCTGTTACAAGTCATTTGTTAAGAGTATTGTGTTAAGGAAAAACATTTGTCATACATACATATATTTTATTTTTTATGTTGTGCAGACCATAAAAAATTTTTTTTAGGTATTATGGCTTCAAACATCTTAAAACTCAGGAGCAGTTTGTTCTCTATTTTTTCTAAAGCGTTGGCTCCATAACTGGGTATTCACCAAATGAAAGACTAAATGAGTAGGAGTTCATTCTGGCCAGAATGATACAGAATAGTGTAAGTGGGAGATAATTTAATTAGCTATATTTTACAGTTTAGCAGTCTCTGTAAATGCAATGTTTCACAAACAACCCCTGTAGACACCAGCTACTGGCTAGTAAACATCACAAATGGTAAATGTAAGCTATGCATGCAAGCTTAGTAGGTTATCCTACAGCCCTGCTGAAAAAAAACTGTGCAAACTAAGTTTTGAAACAGCTGGTAGATGGTTGACCAGCTCAGACCAGCTCGATACTCAACATGGTTTGACCAGATGAAGCTATGTTTTGAAACAGCTGGTAGTTGGTACAGTAATTTCAAGCTGGTCATAACTGCTTTTTACATCAGGGAGGTTAGCTGGCAAGCTAGTCAATGTGGACTGGTTTGGTAAATGGTTGGCATTTATATAGTGCCTTTATCCAAAGCGCCGAAAAATTGATGCTTCTCATTCATACACACACACACCAACGGTGATTGACTGCCATGCAAAGCACCAACCAGCTCATCAGGACAATTTGGGGGTTAGGTGTCTTGCTCAGGGACACTTCGACACACCCAGGGTGGGATCGAACCGGTAACCCTCTGACTGCCAGACGACTGTTCTTACCGCTTGAGCCAATGTCACCGCGGGTATTGTCCATACGTAACCCAAAGCACATATCTTACAATGCACTAGATCATAGGATGTGGATCCTAATTTAACCTATCCCCAGTACATTTCTCCATCATATAATTCACATAGTCCTGATAAAAATATAAGACATTTTTAATTGAAATGGTTGTGGCCTTTCTCGATGTGCAATTTTCATAAGTGGAATTAAAAGTGCATTCAGGTGAATACAACTACTACAGTTCTGATTTGCGATTCTAAATGTCCTGACACTAGTGAGAAATAAAATACATTAAAGCTGATTGCTATATACTATACAGTTTCGGGGAGAGCAGGGCATACTGTCACACGTTTCACTCTTTCTTATATTTCTTGGGCATAATACATCACAAGGAAAAATATGAAAACTGCCCTCACCTCAGATTAGTGTGACTTTGACGACGTAAACACAAAGTTAACCTCAGAAAATGAAGTCACAGAAAATGGCTATTCAATTTTTGTTTTGGAGAACAGTATGTGTGACAACTTGCACATATGGCAACTTACCCCACTCTCCCCTACACACTGGGATTGTATTGGGAGGTTAGCTGCCTTCCCATTGAGGCCTTTAAAACAAACACATCAAAAAAAGAGAAAAAAACATCCAAGAATATCCCACATCACTCCACTTGATTTGATTACATCAAAGAAGATTAGAACTGGAGACCCGGAGAGGTGCAGGGACGCTGCTGATCACATATGACTTTGGCACAGACGTACAGGACTGAAACGTCTGACAAGACGAGGCCTCACACTGAAGCAGGCTTGAATTTTACGTCTCCATGATGGTGACTGTTGCATTAGAATTCTTTATTCAAACAACATAAGGCCATCATGTGATGAGGAGGTATTATTATTTCTTATTTTGCATTTGCTGGAAGAATAAAATGATTAACAATGGTAGCACTTCAGAACAGTGGCATTGTGCATTAACATCCTTTTCAGTGATCTGGAATGGTTACATAACTGCAACAACTTCAGCAATAAAAATCATTATTCTGTAGCCTTACAGTAAATAAAGCTGGGATCAGTGAAGACTATCCTGGCCAAGGTGATAGCATCTGAAGGCTGTCACGTTGACTGGGTACTATTCAGCAAAACTAATGAACAAATCACCTACAGTATCTGTATTTGATTTTATATTTGTCTCCTTTGATGATTTGAATATGCATTAACCCTTTGCAGCATATGGTCACATGCGTGTTATAGCACTACACTGATCCCTGTCACACCAGTGTGATTACATACAATTACAACATCTATTTATGAATGATACAACAAACCTCAAGGTTTTTATACCACATGATATTATATGGCTGTGCATATGTTATTTGCTTTTATTTTCGTATATGGTGATGCATACAATCTACAAAAGAGTACATTGCAAACATCGTGGGTGTTTACAATTGCAATGTTTGCTAAAAACTGAATAAAGCATTTGTCACAAGTATTTGAAAACATGCAAATAATATTGCAAATAAAGAAATGTTCACCACAAAGAACATTAGCTGACGTGGATTTGTTATTGATACAAAATAAATGGACAGAGCTAGCTAGCTGGCGAGACAGAACACTCAGAGCCACCTAGTCAATTCACTGTGATTTACATATCTAGCTGAATGAAACTGTCAGATATCCAAAACTGACAAAATTGAAGATAAAATAAAGAAAATAAAAGTAGCAACAGCGACTGCTAAACAAAGCACAGCTACACACGGTGCAAAGCCGTTTGAGTATGTGATGCAGGGTGAAGGTGGCCGGTATCCACTCACGTGGGGGCAGTTTGGCTATTTCCCCACTAATGGGTGAGGTTACAACGGGTGGGGTTAATGCTGATATCAGCACTCATATCAAGGGCAACTTCAGCCTTCCAAAGGCTAGTGTGATGTAACAGGAAAATACTAGTACAGCTGGTGCGCACACAGGAACTCACAATATGCAGCCAAACTACATGCCAAAGGGTTAATGCTCATATATAATGCGGTTTCATGGTTTGTCATTTGTGGACACAAGTGCTACCACTGTAGCATTAAAAAATGTAAAAAGCTAATATAAAGCCACTGCGACAAAGCAGTATATTACAGTTATCAATGACGATGTACACTTGAAAGACTGCTGAGGTATAATGAAGGAAGGAGCGTTTTGCAGAAATAATTTCAGGTCATTCTAGTGTGTTCTCATTTAGTACCTCAGGACGACAGGAAAAATGCTGCTAATTATGAATTTTAATAGGATTAGTAGGATCTTGTAATCAACTATTCACAACGTTGTTGTAATTAATTAATCCTGAAGGGAACTGTTTAATCAAAATGTGTTATTCATGTTTTTTAAAGGATTTACATGTTCGTGATGAGGTTGCCTGTTTTCTATGAGAAATTCAAATGCAATAACAGCGGGTATGTTTGGGCTGATATGAAACACAATAATCCTTCACTCATGTTTGACCTTGAGTACTTCTCTGACACCGCAAAGCAATAAAGCAATGTTGCTGAGACTCATGTCACCACGGTTACCGGGATTTGTTTTCAAAAGTAACACATTAACTATTCAAGTGTTTATCAGTTGGAATGACAAATCTTTTTGACAAAGAAAAAAACACACCCCCCTCCCTTCCCCTCACATATATATTTTTTGCATCATTTAGGACACAATGCTGGATTTTACAGAAAGAATGCAAGTTAAATGCTATATTCAAGGTTAAAAAAGGGTGAAACTTTGAGCAACATGATTATAATGCCATACCATGTCTCCCTTCACATGACCAAAGCCTCACAAAGATAAATTCCTTGAGAACTGTATTTTTGATAGTCAACCTTCATGACATTAGTCAGGCTGGTAGCTTCCCGAATAAGGAAATTTAAAAAAATTAAACGATTATATAATCGAGACAGAGTAATAACCCTTTCATACAGACATTATTTAGTTTGACGTAAATCAGCATATATGAAATCAGACATAAGGTTTTATCGAAATACAGGACCAGATATCACATATGCCACAGTTCAGAACATAACTCGATCCCAATGACAGTCACTGTTATATTCTGAAGTGAAATGCATTCTTGGTTTTAAATTCCCATTTTTGTATCCCAAAATACAAAACAGACTTCAGAGAGATAAGTATTTATCACATTCAAAAGGAAGAAGGAAATGTAGTTCTTGTGAGAGCCACTAACTGCTTTAAAATCCCTCGGAACAGAGAAAAGGTTCAATAGCAAATCAATTGATCTGTTTAGTGCGTAATTCATATGCAAATCCAAAGGCTTTGATGTTTGTCACATATGTAAATGCAAACAGTTATATGCAACAGTTTATATAATATAAGATCCAGCTCTGTTGAAAACAAGGGCAGGCTTACGGTTTCAACTGCATAATAAGCTACGGTAACAATTCAGCCTAAATTTGCATAAAGCAAACAAACCAAATGACAATGGGGATTTACTGCAACAAAAAAGAAGAGCAGGCATTAAATGTGTTGCGCAGGATTTCAGAGAATTATCCGACTAAATTTGCAGCAGTTGAATTTTAATTTCAGCAGTGGAAGTCATTTTAGTCCCACAACTAGAATTATATCTAGGAGCTGTCACTTAAACACATCACACATTACTGTATGTGCTCTCGATCTCTCTATCTCTCTCTCTCTCTCGCACACACACACACTACAAACAGTTATTTGTAGCCTAATTTACAGTATATCATCAGTGTAGTCATTCGACAGCATATTTATAATATTGGAAAAGACACTTTCACAGCTGCATTCTTGCCAGAGTGCGACGTCTATGTGGGTAATAGTGTAATTATAGCAAGTGGTGTAATCAAATTCATAATATTATGCTACATTCCTCTATCTTCATCTTCATCATTTGTCATGTCCAGCTGGATTTCAAACACTATATAAACCTGTCTGCCTCTGCTTTGAACAACATCTACTGTACCAAAGATAGTCAGCTCAAACATCCATACAGTATACAGTGCAGTAAATATTTGGACAGTGACACATTTTTTTGTTGCTGTTGTTTTCGCTCTGTAATCTGGCAAACAAACAGTTGGAATAAATCAATCACTACATGGTTAAAGTGCAGACTTTTAGGTTTAACGTCACCCATATTGGGTGAACAGTGTAGGGATTGTAGCCGTTGTTATACATAGTCCCGCCAATTGTAGGTGACCTGCCAAATACTTATGGTCTCCACTCCAGTCTCCACATATCTGCCCGAAACACACATCTAGTCCTATTCCATGCACATCTGCACAGTACGAGCCCACAGGTATAAAGGACATAGGCTGCATAACTGCCTTTATTATAGACTTAAGATCCACTATGAACCACTATGAAAAGATGCAACTCAATCAATTATTTGCAAACTTGAAACACATGTGAATACAGCATCACATTGCTGCTCACCTCAGATACACCAGTGGAACATACACCCCAGGTTTATGAACCCCAGAAATGCAGAGGTGTCCTGCTACCTCTATAGTCTGTGAAGTCTGTTCCATGGACACAGCTATGATAAATTGTGTTGTACTGTACACACATACAAATTAAATACTTACATTTTTATTTTAAGCTTATTTCAGTTCCATTCTATAAAACACACTCTATAAATTACATTGCCATATTACTGGCTCCCAGCACATTTATGTATTGCTGTTTGATAATAAATGGTGTCTATGAACTCCTTTTTTAAAGAGACCAATCAGAGACATCCACCTCACCTTATCCCTCAAGATTTAAGTGTGAACACATCACTTTTTTAGATTATGCACAGCATCCAGTATGCAGACAAGCATACTATAATCATATACTTAGGTACAGTATATGGATAACAAAATAAAACGCAAAACAAAAGTGAATATTCAAACATTAGCTCAAGATGTAAGAAAGGTCATCTGGCAGTCGGAAGGTTGCCGGTTCGATCCCCCACCCTGGGTCTAAGTGCCCCTGAGCAAGACACCAGACCCAAATTACTCCCGACAAGCTGGTTGCCTTGCATGGCAGCCTATTGCCATTGTTGTGTGAATGTGTGACTGAGAGGCATTAATTGTAAAGCACTTTGAATAAAAAGTGCTACATAAATGCAGTCCATCCATCCATCTATCCATTATCTGAACCCGCTTATCTTGAACAGGGTCGCAGGGGGGCAGGAGCCTATCCAAGCATACATTGGGCGAAAGGCAGGAATACACCCTGGAGAGGTCGCCAGTCCATCGCAGGGCACACACACCATTCACTCACACACTCATACCTACGGGCAATTTAGACTCTCCAATCAGCCTAACATGCATGTCTTTGGACTGTGGGAGGAAACCGGAGTACCCGGAGGAAACCCACGCAGACACGGGGAGAACATGCAAACTCCGCACAGAGAGGCCACGGCCGACGGGGATTCAAACCCAGGACCTCCTTGCTGTGAGGTGCCGCCTAAATGCAGTCTATTTACCAGTAAAATGGGCTACATGTGATTTTAAATGCTTAAAATACTTAAATACTTAAAATCATACTCGTGTTATTTACAGAAGTTGACATGTGGAATATGTGAAAACACATTTATTTTGCCATTTGTACATTGTTGTTCCACAAAAGATAAACCAGAGACTGCATAGAGGACAGGCTTCAGTTAACATTCATTTAACATTCATTTCAAGAAAATAGCATTATTACCTCCAATCATCAGCACGCAGAAAAACCTGACGAAGGTATAATTTGATGGTCAAATATAACAGAAGTGTTTTTGGTTCGGAAATGTTTTTAACAGAACCCTGAAAGCCACTGATTAGGAGCTCTGTGCACTGGGAGGGGGTCTCTTGAGTTTACGCTCACCCTCCAACACTGAATTTCAAATGGAAAAGGATCCTGCGGCAGGCTGCTGCCATGTGCCAGAGCAGGCCGTCCTTCTGTTTGCCTGCCCTTTTAGGCTCTGTCAGGCCCCTTTTAGCACTTCCCCAGTCCAGCGGTGAAAAGTGCTGTGTTGGGGGTTAGAAAAGAACGGGGGGGGGGGGGGGGGCATCTGCTGTCTGGCTACCTTTCTCAGCCCAAAATGACAATGTAAGCTATCATACAACCAAAGATGGAAAGCACCTATTGAGTGTTAAACAGACGGTAAAAAAAACATATTTGTACATGATATTGACAGTGGCTTGGGAGCTAGGAGACAAAAACGGATAAGTATCTGGAGTAGCTAGATGGTTATTACTAAGGTAGCATGACGTAGATATTTACAATGAGGTAGTGGGTACATTAGGATTCTGTGTATTGCTGCTTAGGGTTGCTAACTGCTGGAAGTCAGCATGTAGTATATTTACTGGAATGTCCAGGAAAATGTTATTTCAAATTGTTTAGTGCCAAAGACTGCAGGACAAGTCATATTATTTGTGCCACATCCAGCAAAACCTGAATGGGCTTTAGGGGGTAATTCATTCTAAGGCTGTTTAAATCTAATAGCGTGGCACTGCCGTCTATGCGCTTCCATCGCTTCCATCTCCGGTTGCTATGGAGCTCGCATGACTTCTGATGCAACACCAAACGCGGGTGATTCGCCGTCTTCTGTTCAGCATTTCTCCGGCAGCTTACAAGCATAGAGCACTTCCAAGTGAAATGGAGCTTTAAAAAATCACTAACATTAAAGTCAGACTCGACATCCACTCCTCCCCACCATATTCTGAATATCCTATGGACCCAAAACCGGTCCAGTCTATACCTTAGACCTTTCAATCAGTGAGCAAACCCAGCACCTCATACTATAGTTTGTTCACTAATGCAAGGAACCATCTTTTTTACTATTATACAAAGAAAAGAAGTCAAAAAGCCACATGCTTTGATTCAGTCACTTTTCAAAACTGCAATTTCAAAACACGAAGAGAAAATCTTTACAACAATTCCCTTTATCAACACAACTAATGGGTGTGAGTGTGTGCATGCATGTATGCATGTGTGCACTTGCCTACACGTCTATAACAGGGAACCATGGTGTTGTTACACATCCATGAAGAGGGGACATACAGAGACTAAGAGGAAGTTTTATAAAAATTACCAAGAGAGAGCTGGATGTGTGTTATGTGTGTAATTTCAGTACTCTGTGCTGCCCCTGTAGACTGGAGCTGGAATTTCAGTCATAGACTAACACATATCGTTTTAACATTCCTCCTTTGTAGTTAAAGGCTCAGAGCCCCAGGCAAGTTTTCAGACTACAGGGGAGCCAACTGACTGAGGAATCACTGAATACATCTGTCTCTCCAAATGTTGCTTAAGATTTTATAGGAAAAAAATAATAATTACCTCGCAATTTACATAGTGAAACTTTGACATACCTGCTATTTAGTAAATATACTAAAACTTACATTTGTATGCATTACTAAGGTAAATTTGTATATCTTTAATCCCATCCACTCTGCCTCCTTGGGGCTGAGTCGTCGATGTCTGAAATTATTGTTGCGTTCATATGTATATCAAACAAAAAGCAACAAAATAAAACCGCAAAACAACAACGCCAGATTGTTAAATAGACTCTCCACTAGCAAGAACAAGTAGTTCAAGATGGCATTTGCTTAGGAATAGTCCCGGCAAAAACATAGTTTTCTTGAAAATGGTTGAACAGATTGCGGACTAAACTTCAACATTAGTCTGACAAATTTTTGCTCTAATATTGACATAAAGAAATGGTATCAAGGATTGTGGCATGTTTTATTGGTCGCCATTGGAAATAATCTAAACAGCTGTTTTTGTTGCGTAAATGCATTGGTAGGTCATTTCAGTACCAAACAAATGTAAAAACATAACAGGGCTACCAGGTTTAATGGGTCTCCATTAAAGTTCTATTTCAAATGTGATGCAGATTTGTTAGAAAGCATAAGTTTGAGTAATCCTTTGGGGAGATTTTTGAACACCTTAGGCATGCTTTATAAAAACATACTCTCATATACTGTATGTGAATGAATGTATGTGTCAATTTTCTTTACATTTTGTATCAAATAACCTGTTTTAATAGATCATTCATGTGCCTGGACACTTCAGAACATCTGAGTGCAGTTCTGAAGTTCTGAAATCTCAAGCTGATGTCAAATTTGTGCACAAATATAAAGTAGTTCTGGGATGGTCCTTGACTTTGAAATTGAAATATTCAATGCTAAACTATAAAAACATAAGGCATTTTGCAGCAGGGTATGGTGGTGGCTTTTTTATCAGGGTCATCAGTGTTTATAAAATTCAGATCATTGTCAGATTGAGTTTTTGTCAAAGTTTCGTAAGATAATCTTCGTGACTAGTTTGAGCGAGCGTGATGAACAAAGCTGACACTTGCATGTAGTCAAAGTTAATGACAAAATGGTGACTGAGTCCAGGCCCATACCTCCCATATTTCTGCACGTGGCACGGAGCTGCTAGCAAGGTGTGGAGGAACACTGTAGTTGGCTCACTCAGCACACTATAAGGAGCAAAGCAAGTCCCCAGAGCGGACCAGTCCCCGACCGCGTATAGCACACTCATAAGAAGCAGAACTAGAAACAAAGAAAGGGTACAAGCTGAGAAGGTGAGGAAAAGCCGTCTCTAAGAGACCCCGTTGGGTGGGAGCCTTTTGATTCATGGGGGAGGCGGAAAAAAGAACTGGATGTTCAAAACAAGAAACAGCCAGTCCAACAGGGTCTGTATTTGAGTGCCTTATATGGAAATTGGTGGACCTTCAAAGTAATGCAGACAGTTCAGAACAGCCCAAAAAAACACGCCGCAGAGCTCAGGTGTATATGCCAACCAGCAGGAGGGCTAACAGCGAATGATCATAGAGTGGGCTCTTAAACACAGGCCTACTGGAGTACAGTGGTTGTAACTATCACAATTCTGAATCTGCAGGTGCAAAGCACTCAATGTGAACTCATTCATGGAAAAAAATACTTTTTTTGCTTTGCAAACCATTTGGTTTTATGTTGTCTTTCTGCATACAACAAGCTAGATATAAAAGTCATGTTTTTTGTGAACAAGTTTTTGTATTTTGTGCGGTTTCAGGAAAAACAATGTTTTGAAACCATTGTTCTCTTGGTTCAAGACCATGTCTGTTTTCTGGTATCTGTGATCAAAGTGAATATTTTGTGATTGATAGAATCTGATTTAAGCAAAAACACTTAGAAGACAGCTTTGTGAGAAGGACATTCATATAAAATGGCACAAACCTGAAAATAATATCTACTTGCACAGAGACCCCTCTCTAAAATGAATTGAGGTTGTTTATTAATAATTTAAAAATAAACAAGCAATATAAAAACAAGAGAAACAAGCAAGCCATTTCGAAGAGGGGAAATCGATCAGAGCCATTGCACAAGCATTGAGGATAGCTTGTACAGCAACTTGGAATAACCTGAGAAAGAAACAAACTGCTGGCGTACTGGTGTAGAACAGTTTGGTGATATAAACAGGTCGTAGGATAAGCCACCAAATATTAAATGTTATTCCAACACTTTTTCAGTTCCAACACTTTTGCTCACCTAAAAATACAAAATGTGCTATGTTCTAAGTACTTTAACACATCTAGATGTAAATACCAAGAAATAAAAGATTAAATTCTGAACTCTTGTCCCATGTTCATCTTTTTTATCTCAAGCCCAAGTGTATTCAATGTGTTGCAAAAACAAAGGAATTGGCCTTTTGGAGGGGACAGTAAATGAAATGTTTATAATTCCTGCAATGAATAAACCGTGGCACAATAAAGCATTTACATGCATTCATGAATCTTGTCTGGACTGAGACAGGAACAAGGATAATTTGACAATTTCAGAAGCCATTGCGCCTGACAGCTTTGCATGTGGAGGTTCACTACTTCAAGTGTCACCAAGTTTAATTATCACCAGATCTGATTTCTATTATATACAATTTTTTACCATGCAAGCAAAAAGGTTTCAAATCAGAAGATTTGTTGGTTCCGTTTTAGCCACAATATGCAACACATATAGTCTGGGTGAATAACACCCTGCTGAGTAATCTTATCAACACAATGGTATTGAGACATGGCTGTTTCAGTGAAGCATTTAATTAAATGAAAGTGAAGAATCAATACTCCTCAATAACTTTTGGAAGCAGTCTTTTAAATCATATCATATGAGACATACTGACAATAGTGGTGTGTGTGAGAGAGAGAGAGCAAGACTGAGACTGAGACTGAGAGAGAAAGAAAGAAAAAAGAAAGAAAGAAAGAGAGGACAAACAGAGAGAGAGCTAAAGTAGAGGCTTTGATCTGAGGGAGCACTCACACATATGGCCTATTCCAGGTGACACTCAAGAGCAATTACTCCACAGAGAGGCAAGCAAACAAAACTATTCTTATTCTTCTACCACTATGCCCACTCACGCTGCACATGCAACTGCTATCTTAAAATATGTTTTTCATTCTGGCCAGGACAATAACACTGCCATGTTATGTGTAAATGCTGGATCAAGTTTAGAAACACTGTCAAATGTAATGCTTTATATGATTATATAGACTAAAGCAACTACAGTGAAATGGCAAATACCATGATGGCATGAAAGCAATACAGAGATATTTGGGGAAAGAAAAAAAGGTCTTAATTGCAGTTTACAAGTTAACTTGTACCATCCGCAATTCTATTTTGAGAAATTAAAAGAAAAACATTTGGGCAGGAATTATTTCTTATCAGTGGCATTTAGTATGAATACTGATATAATGAAATAATCACAAGCCAACTCTAAACCCCAAGGTAATATATACAAACACAATTTAGTTTGCTATACTATGCAAATAACCATACAGTAAATTGTACTGTTGGTTTGTCAATAATTGTTATGTTGCACACTGTAGTAAAAGTGGCATATTTCAATAATAATTCGTTCCACATAGTTTGACCATATTATTGCTTCTCTTTAGACATTGGGATTATACAGGAATGTGTCAGGTTTTGTATTTCCCTGTCGAAACATTTCCTTGTATTTTGTCCCTGTTCTCTTTCCGTAGTCCTGTCATCTTGTCATTTATTTCAGCTTAGTCTTGTTACCTGTTCCCCACTTTCACACCTGTTCATCATTTCAGTCATCATTCCCTGTTTCCCTTTGTTCCCCGCAAGAGTGTTATGTGTCCAGTACCACTCTTTCCGGCAGTTTCCTGCCTGTCTGCTCGGTCCTGTGTACCCCTACCTCCGCCTCGTGGATTATCCTTCTGTTCGTATTTGACCCGCTGTTAGCGGACCCTGATTGGACTTTCTTTCACTGAGTATTGGATTTCGGTTTGCACCTCTGCCTGTTCTGATTTCCTTCCTGCGTACAAACTTCTTCTTATGATTTAGACTACTCTCTGGATTATTCCTGCTGTGTCTTGTGTACAAACTTTTGCCCGAACCATTGACTAGGAATTTCTTGATCTCTGAAATTCCCGTATATGACCATTGCCTGCCTGACCTGCCTTCTAATGAATAAAAGTCCTTGTTAAGCCTACTTCCAGGTTGCTTTTGGTTCTTTTGTCCTGAAGCCTGACATTATGAACTGAAAAATATCTCAAGACAAAAGTCAATGTAAATATAGAAGAGGGAAAAATGCTTGAGGAACTTGTCAAGTGTGTACTGTATTATAACAGGCATACTAGTAAAAAAACAAGCATGCAAATATAAGGAAGCCTTAATTGTTTTTGAGAAATAAGATTAATAAACAAGTTGTTGTGCCTTTTCACATAGTAAAATAAAAGGAAATAGAAGGCAAAATGAACAGTGATTGCTCTCTTTGTGTTGCCTGCACCCATTGCACTGTCCATTTTGACACATCTGTTTCCATAGAAATTCTATCCCTGGTTTAATATAGGTATTATATCTGTTTTAATTTATGAAAAACTAAAAATCTGTGCTTTGTGTGACAATGGAATTGTACTTCTCCTGAAACTTTTCTTCCATAAACATCTGTTTATATGGCCTTTTCATAAGGTCACCACAAACTTCCCTCAGACCAAACTGTTGCTGAGCAACCAGAGGCTGTTGTGATGCTTCATTGAGCACACAATGTTCCAGTGACTGGCAAGAGAAACAAGAAAGCAACGTCTTACCTGGACCTGATTTAGACCAGAATGCCTGTCAGTTCGCCCTCTTGCCTGGCACCAGCAAGCACATATCTCCTGCCTGAGTCATAACAGGCCTTTGGAAAAAAAATATATATGGAAGGAAGGATACGTCCAGGGACCACTGGTTTTCGATTTACCAGCGCAAAGGACAATTCCGTCTGAAGAAACACTGCTGATGCCTTGATGATGTGCTGGCCAAAACGAAATGTGGATGTGTTCATATTTCCAGGCACTGAAAGGAAAGAGAAAGAGGTCAAATTATTGTTACTTACTGTGGGTTCAGTTTGATATAGGTGGCTATAGGTAGGCATAAACAGGCATTAACCACAACTTTAAACATTCTTAACAGTGCAATGAAACACAGGCGAAATAGTAAACATGTTGTACAATATTGTGCAGATCACAGACCAGCAGCTACGCTGTGCATTCATTGCCCAAGAATACTATACTTCATGTGCAATTGTCATAGATTAGCCGCTGTAGTCATTGCTGTACTAGTAGTACTCAAAACCTTTTTGAATTATTTGAGTAAGCTTGGACTTATGACAAAAACAGGCTTTGAATTTATGCCATTAACCATGCCATTCAATGTCATTAAGAAATAAACAAAATTATCCAATTTCATGTCTTATTTTGAGAAGTTGATATTCTATTATCATCCAAATTAGAAGATGCCAGGAATATTAACAGGGTCTCAGTGATTATGTCACATCCAACCAAAATACAGCCTTTATAAAATATACACACCATCCCTAGCAGCAACATTAATTACTGCAGCTACAGAGCTTTTTAACAGTCTATCTTCACAGAGAATATTTTAAGAGACTGATCCTGAGGAGAATATGCAAAGCCCTGAATGTTTAACGATAGCATTTTGATTACAGATGTGATGGGTTAAAGGGCTTGAGTCTGAAAAGCACAGCATCTGAATGCAAATGCTGGATATAGCAAAGTATGAACATAAAGGCTCAATCACACCAAACCCATTTTTTTCTCCATGCTGCTTGGTACACATATATTCTTAGCCACATAATTAAACACAATCACAGTTTCTGTATATAGTGCACAGTTTATCTGTTCCATATAACCACGTCCAATTTCTCTGAAATGGGCATACTTACTTGTAGAGGGTTAGGCAAATTAATTATGGTAATAGGGGTAAATTGAGCCTCTACGATAGCATTGGCGTACAGGTACGGAGAATTGTGGCTGAAAATTCAAGATAATGAGGGACCATTTTCCATCTCCCTCAAGCAAGACATTCTCACAGCGCCTCTGCCCTCGTGGTGCACCAATTAGGCCACTTTGGTTAGCTTGCAGAGCAGAACCCTGGCTGGATTTGGACAGAGTCCCGGAAGACCCGTAAACACAGAGAACGCCAGCTGTCTCAGACATTAACATTCTGAATGGAACCCAGCTATTCCGCGATTAAAAATTAAGAATAGAGCAATTACTTTATTTTGCATAGTGACAGCCCTATTAATGTTCATTATGCCCTTTTTCATCAGACAGTATTTCATACACAAAAGATCAGAAATGAGTCCCGGGCTCCTCTCCGTCATAAGTGAGAGCGGGAGAGAGAGAGCGAGAGAGCGGGAGAGAGAGAGCGAGAGCGAGAGAGAGAGAGAGAGAGAGAGAGAGAGAGAGAGAGAGAGAGAGAGAAAGAGAGAGAGAGAACTGAAAGTTGGGTAGTGACACCTTCACTCCTTTCAGTAAAATTTTTCCATAAAACAGCCACTTCATATTTACAGGTTATTTCTTTACAGTTTACCCCAGAAATGTGAATTGTGCAGAGAGAGAGAGACTCTTCATCAAAAACAGGGTTGAGTTCACTGTTCAGCCAGTGTAGGTGTGCTATCCAAAAGCTTTCCCAAAAACCTGACAAAGTTTGAGGAATAACTATTAAAAAATACATGAAATGTTTTCCGTTTTTGAGATAGCATTTACATCTCCAGCACCTTCCTATTGCAATTTGAGTTACAGATAAATGTTTATGCATTTGTCGGTTCATTCCACTCTATACACACAACTTTCCAGGAGGTGAAATGTTGAATCCTTATCTTACCTTGAATACACAGATTGAAAGGCTATGGTGTAATCATTGGAATACAGCAGGCTGTGTTCAACCTGTGATACATATTTTCCCTCCAGATGATATAAACCTCATACGGATCTGCATGCAACAACTAGTGTGAAGGTTTCATTTAATCAGAGTTCATTCCAAAAATAATCAGCCGAGAAGTCAACCACCATCGCCTCTGGATTCAAAACTTTGTGTCTGAGATACACTGATGGTTTATTTTCATCTGTCCATATATTGTTATCATGATTGCATGTTTGGGGTGGGGTTGTTTGGAAGTAATTGAGAACCAGTGCAAGATCCGTACAAATTCCAAAACATGGGCAATCCCAATTCCAGCAGGATCTGGCAGAAATTAAACATTATAAATGTACACAATCTCCAATCAGCCAATGTTTAATCTATCATAATCTATCAAATCTCCAATGGCAAAATGACACAATGAGCCATACATACCAAATCCTAAACAAGCTGATTATAATGGTGGCCCTGACCAAACAGCATCCATGCACCAGAGAAGCATAAACATAGTAAACAGGGCCATGTGACTGTGTGCCTGGGCAGGGCCAGGAACACCCACTACTGGATCAAGAGGGACACAGGTGGAAAAGCTCTGTTAAAATATCCATACTGCCAGTCTAATATCTGTCAATTATAATCATTATAATCTATACCTCATGAAGAGTCAATGAGTAAGAAATCAATTAATGTCCAATTCATGATGTATATTTAGCTAGCTTGCAAATCCTGGGCAACATTGTTGCAAGGTGATTGATGTGCATTGGCTAGCATCTAACGGTTTTTAATTTTGACTTGAATGGATGCTTCTCCGCAGAGTGATAGAAAATAGAACTGTAAACAAGCATTAGAATGCACAGCAGTAGTATAAAGTTATTTTATCACGCTATGAACCAATCTGACTGTGAGATTTGTCCTCCTCATTTAATAAAGATACATTTATAATGATAGATGGTGAGTTAACTGTTTACAAATATGAGATAAATGATCTTACGCATTGACAATAATTTGCTGATAGTTGCATGAGTAGTCAATTATAAATGTTCATTAATTATTTATAAATATGTTTACTAATGTATAACGATCTACAAATAGCCTATTGAGAGTACTAATGATTTATATACGGCTTGTAAGCTATTTATTGATGGCTTATGAATGCTTCTGTCACGTTTCAGGTCTGTCTCGCCATGTTTTATGTTTATTCATGTTGTCTTAGTCACGTAGTGTCTTATCATGTATTATGTTAGTCTAGGTTCGTCATGTTGTTTAGTTTATTTCTTGTTACGATTTATTTTCTCGTCATGTCTAGTTATGTTTCGTTACGATTATATTACCTTGTTATGTTGAATGGTTATCGTCTTAGTTTCGTTTTGTATTATGTTTTGATTTATGTTTATTGTTACGTTAACTGGTCGTTGTTTATGCATACACTTTTACATGTCTTTCCGCAAACCTTGCGTTCCGCCTTTTCTCTCTCGCTCCTTCGGTCATTCACTCCCTAATTATTTCCATTTGTCTATTTACTAAAACGACTAACGCTAGATCAGGATTGGGTAGAAACTAACAAGACTAATCATGTGTTCATGTTACCTTACGTTTCTCGTGCATGTCATTTACTAATTTACTAATGCTAGGGCAGGATAGGTTTATTACTAACGATTACTAATCTCCTTGTTTAACTTGTCATCCATCGCACCTGTTTTCCATTTCCTTGCTACGCGCTAACTAATTGTCTACACCTGTCTACACCCGCATTTATAGCCCAGTCGCGCAACTGTTCTTCGCGAAATTGTCTGCCTCTTGAACTCCAAAGCAACTCTTGAGCATTTCTATTATTGATTACACGTTACGATCCAAGCCTGTTTACCGACCATAGTTTATTGATTTCTGTTTTGTTGACCACCGCTTGTTTTTGACCACGTCCTCGCCTACCGTCTTTGTACTTTTGCCTCGCTGATTGTTTTATGGTTTCGACTTCCGCATCGCCCTCGATTACGACTCTGCCTGCCGTCCGCCTGTACTTCAGCCCCGCTGACAGCTCTCCTGCTACCGGACCTCCCTGCACGTTTACCGACTACGAGTTTGCCTCTTCCCTCGGCACCGTGCTTTTTGTTTGTTTACTTTTTGTTTGGCTGGATCTACGTGTATGGACTTTGCTTGTGTTGACTACTCTCCTGGGATTCGTCCCGAATAAAGCCCTGAGGGGTCTTTATATTACTATTGTTTCTGAGTCGTGCATTTTGGGTCCAACCCCCACGCACCCGTCTCAGCTTCATTATCGGGTTATTATAAAGCATTCATGTAACCACGTATTTTACCATGGGTCAACAAAATAAACAATTTGTAAATTCTTAATTACATGCATTTGGTAATTTTGATCTTCTATTTGAATGGAATAATAAAATGCAGTTCATAAAACTATATTATATTTGAATATAGTTTATAACCATAGATATCTTATTGGACCTAATTGTCCTATTAATTGGACAGTACAATACTAGTCAATACACTTTATTTATGGTTGCTGTGCCAACATAAAAGGCTTGTCACCAGAGCATAGAATATGTAATCCAAAGAACCTAAGATGAGGCAATGTAAATAGTGCATTGCAATCAGTTACAATTTTGCAGCCAAGCAGAGCCCTGCTTCTTTTATAGTGCAGTGTAAATCAATTCAATAATAACACACCATCAGCTGCCCCCATGCCTGCTCTCAGTAACACATCGACTCCATCCAATAGTCTGCTTCCGCTCTGAAGGTTACAAAGGTACTGTTTGTGCAATTCAAGAGGAAAATATATATACAAAGAAAGCAGGATTAAGGAAGTGAAAGCCTATCTCTGGGAGAGCAGAGGACAGGATGCTGCTGAAAGAGGCCTCTGTACCGTTAGTTTGGCGGTCCAGACAAAGGCCCCAGAGCCTGTTACAAAATCATCTTGGGCTCCCATAACAACAGCTCAGACAGTCACAGTTACAGCCTTGAGCAGTGTAAAAGAAGACTGTGGAACCATAATCTTAACTTTTTAAAGTTGTTTTACAAATCAACACAACGCACACAGCCATGGTCAGCAGTGAATGTTGCAATGGTTGCAGGTACCTTTGTTATCATTACTACTAATACTACTACTGCTACTTACTAACTACTATGACTACTACCATTTTCATTACTATTACTATTACTAATACTGTTCATGTTTGGATCCATTGTGGATCTATACATTTTTATTCATGAAAATGATTAAATACAGACCATACCCACCAAATCACAAAAGTTAAATCATCATTTTATATGTTATGTATGTCTTGTTCAAAATTGCAATTATTTTACAATCACGTTCAGTTTAAACTTGCATTTTATGGCAACAATATTAAAACCGAGTACTCATGTGGTGTTAAAGTAATAAGACAGCTGACCAAAACAGTTGTATAGGCTTTAAAGAGCGGCCCTGGTGGTGGTTCATTTATGATGAACAAACAGACAAGTTTAAAATCCTACTTCATGTAAAAAATCGTACTTCGTAATATAAATCAATTGAAACATCACTAAATCAATGACAAGATCCATCAGTGCAAGAATCATATCATACTGTGTGATCATTTTCAGAATACTTATCATCATTATCACATTACTCAATCATAACAACATGTGGAATGGACATTTTATATCTTATATCGTGATTTATTTTTTCTGTTAGTTACTATTTCACTTTTATCATGATAATTGGAAAGGCCAGCAATGCACAAGGTTGTTAAAGTAAATTAATATGTTGCCATTCAAATTCAAAGCGCACTCAGTCAAGGCAGAAGAAAGGTAAATATATTTTTGCAATCATTAAAACACCCAAACACTCACATATAGAGATTCAGCAGCAGACATGCAAACTCCCACAAAGAGATGGGTAACCCTTCAACCCCTTCACTCTCATCTGCCAGACTGGGAATCATAATTGGCCCTAATTATCCAATATTCCTTACAAATAAAATGTTAAATGAGGAACTCAGTGTCTGAAAACAGAATTAATGTACTTGGAGTGGTTTGAAGAACCCACTGCCAATAATTTCACACTAATGCCCAAGTTCCTCTTGAAAAGAGCCAATAAGACCTCTTCTTAATGATCAACAACATTTCCTCCATTGCAGTCTGCGGAGGCAGATGATGGAAGACCTACCTGACATGATCCATTTAAAGTAACTAAGAAAAACTTGTTGAGCCCAAAGGCTAATCTCATCATCTTGAAAAGAAGTGCATTCTTATATGCTATTTGAGTGAGTGCCGTTTCATTTAAGTCAGTGCTGCTAGATGTTCTATCTCTCCTTTTTGGGACACAGTTCAGTGTAATTAAACAAAAGCTTGTTAACATCAAGTCAACCCCTGGTTGCAACTATGAATGCCGTTTATCGAGGAGTGTAAATACAATCAATCGGCAGCGATGGCAAATGAAGTCATGCGCTTTTCACCAGCAAAATAGGTCCTAATTATCACGAAAGAGTGAAGTGCAGTGTTTGATAAAATACCCCATCGCTGTTGCACTGCATGGAGAACACCTGCCATCCGCACTGGTTTGTCAACTATTCAACCTCTTTAATTCTGAAGAGAATGCACTTCAGCAGAATAACATTCCGGAAAAAAAGAGAAGAGCAACAAGAGAAATGGCACCAGCAATACTGTAGGACGCAGGCTTGATTAAGTATAAATGATGAATAATAACAATCTGATGGTTTACAAGCCAAAGACTCGGGTAAAATTATCAATAACTCTGCTTAAATTCTGCAAAAGAATCTTAGATAGAATTTTCTGAACTGCAGGAGCTGAGCAGTAAACCTTTCTGACACAGAGTTATCATCCTCCCATCTTCTGCACAGCCCCGGACACTACAATTTAAAAAATGAAAGAGCTAGTCTTGTTAAAAAAGAACTAGTACAGTGTACGGAACGGGTCTGATTATTTCTATAAATTATTGTGTGTCACAGTGCAAAATGATCTACAAGACACATATAGATCATGACCAAAGATAACAAAGCATTAAGGTCATGATCTATTATGACAACCACCTTCCAAAGGGAAGCACTTAGTCTATAAACCTTCTGTGATTGTGGAAAAGGAAGGGCTGTAGAGGCCTGGTTTGGACACGGTAGGCATTTGTCCTTATTACTGACTTGGAAATAAGTGCAAGTGTGAGCTCATTACTTCACAAACACAGTTTGGAGAGTTAATTTTGGTAAATTGCTGAAAGTACGAAATTTTGTATGACTAATGGTAAAATGGAAAAACACTTACGTTTGCTTGTTAGTCAGAGCTAAGCACAAATTTTAGTTGAATCTATGTTCTTGTGACTCTGAACATGGATTGATGCTGATTCCAATAGGTTGCTGCTTGCAGATGGATAGGAATTAAATACTTAGATTGAGCAGTCTTCGGACATGAACCATGTTACCTGAACAGGAATAGCAGGTGCACAGCACCTACTAGTGCACAGCATATCAAAAGTTGGTAAAACCATTGCATTTGGCATAAACTTTATTTATTTATTTATTTAGCTATCCATATAAAGGTATTGAGAAAATAAATACACATGAATAAGTACAAAAGCCTAGCTTGTGACAAGAGTCTGATTGACTTCCTAAGTACTGTGAGGATAAGCTGCTTACCCCAATCAGAAAATTACAAACGGAAACACCATGGAAAGGCAAATCTACTGTGCTAAATGAGCAGTGGGTCTTTACCAGAATGCTATTCTCCACCAAGTATCCCTTAGTTTCCTGACAGCTCCTTACTATTCACCCCAGACAAAAGTTTAACAGTGTCCAAAGCTCTGCTGAAACACAGAACTTCAGCTGTCATCAAGAAAGAGTCTTGTCCTATCGCTGTCATCCTCTCCCCTTACCCCCGTTTCCTGTGGAAACCCTGAGCAAGTGTGCTTCCAGGTCTCCCCTTGAGTGTGCACAGCACTTGCAACTTTTTCACACTTCCAAAACAAAGGTATGATTATGCGTCATAATTTATGAGGATCTTTATCAGGTCATTGTGTGGCAAGGGCACAGTTTGTGAGAAGGAAGCGATCCAAGGACCACACCAACTGCTCACACTCACACACCTGGACAATGTTTCAAAATAAAGTAAATGTGTTAAATGTGTGCTCTTTTCCGTAGTAGGTGTCTGACATTGGGGAACCATGGATGAGAAAGCTGTTGTTTGAAAGCAAAAGAGCGAAAGCCATAGCTTGGTTTGATTTATTTTGCCTTATTTATTTTAGTTTATTATTTTTACCCAAATCCCATGAGGGCGACAAGCTAAGACCTTTTTCTTTATTTATAAGTTCGCTTTCACTGTCTCCCTTCCCCGCTCAGCATTGAACTGAATAAAATGGCAGTGCAATCCGGACTTTCAATATCACCCAGTGGCCAGCTCATCTATCCTCTCAGGGGTGTGTCACGGCGGGTGACACAGTGAAAGACAATACACTTGGAAGCACATGTACAGTGCCTCCACAAAGGACAGAACCTCCATCTATCTAACAAGTGTAGAAAGTCTTTAATAACACTTTTGGACTGTTATAGTAGATGTTATATGTCAATAATAGTCCATGTGTTTCCTTGTCTCTTCATGACTATTCCCTGTAAATAAATATTGTTTCTTTGTTTCAAAGCTAACTACATATAGAAATGTATGGGATTTTATTTCAGGGTTGAATTATGTAAATTAGAGCAAAATGTGTTGTTTGTGTCAATGGAATCAGCCTATTGCAGCAGACAAGTCTGGGAAACATACATACAAACAGTACTGTCCTGTCAGGGTTGGGAAGGAGTACCAGCTGTGGCCACCAGGGGGGGGCTTTATTACCTTCACCTGGTAGTCATTCGTATCAGCCAGGTACCAACCTCTGGAGAGTATTTAAGCTCTCATTCCCCATCAGTCGTTGCTTCGGTGTACACTTACGCTCTGTCACCCAAGCTGGTATAAGCACACGGTAGACTCTGGTAATTGAGTCAGGTATTGTGCTGGGTATTGGTTCTTTCTGAGCCGGGTTCTATTCGCCAAAAGAAAATTATTAATATAGGTAAGGAAGGGGTTCTACTCGCTGGCAGTGTGCCTTACGCGAACACCTTCCTTGGGATTGAGTTTCTTTGTTTACTTTTATTTTTCGGCTCGTGTGAGTCCGTGGGTACGGGACGGTGTCCCGGGGTATGTACTTTTATTTCTAAGTTTTTCCGGAGCTGCGACTCCTGGTGTTTTATTTTCTGTGCCTAGTATTTTAAACTAGGTTGTACGTTTATTTTGGGTTTCCCCCCGTTTCGGGGGTTGAGTGCGCACGTTTATGCACTCTGTTTTTCGTTATTTCTTCGCCCTGGTTTTAATGGGTAGCTTTAATTTTTGAGCCGTTATTTGGGGCTCTTATTTGTACGGAGCTGTCTCCGATTGTACCCCGGTCTCTGCTATTTCCCCGGGGTCTGGGTGGTGGACACTTTTGTGTGTTCGCTCACTTAGGATCACCCTTAGTCGCGCTTGGCTCTCCGCACCTCCCCGTCACATGTGCATCCTAACCTGCTTATCGTGAACAGGGTCACAGGGGGGCTGGAGCCTATCCCAGCATACATTGGGCGAAAGGCAGGAATACACCCTGGACAGATCGCCAGTCCATCGCAGGGCACACCCTTCACTCACACACTCATACCTATGGGCAATTTAGACTCTCCAATCAGCCTAACCTGCATGTCTTTGGACTGTGGGAGGAAACCGGAGTACCCAGAGGAAACCCACGCAGACACGGGGAGAACATGCAAACTCCGCACAGAGAGGCCCTGGCCGACGGGGATTTGAACCCAGGACCTTCTTGCTGTGAGGCGGCAGTGCTACCCACTGCACCATCCGTGCCGCCCAGTACTGTGCATGAAAGATCCAATTTGAGTGAGTACATAAATTATCATAATGTACAGTGTCAACACACTATCTCCAGGAAAGGCATTAGCAGCAGAAATTACATTAGGATCCATGGAGATAGGGCAACTAAACCAGCAGAGAGAAGATGAAGGCTCTGGCCAAACAGCATCTCTGCTGCTCCCTGAGGAGGTCTTTTGGCCCATTGGTTATTTTGTCACCACAACCTTTGCTTTGATTGAGGATTGTCGGATACTTTATGCATTTACATCTGCACACCAAAAACTGAAATTCTTCTCCCTCCAGTCATATTCCCTCAAATATTTTAAACCAGAGAGCCATCTGTCATGGCCTTCAGATCCACGACGACAACAATGGCGCCACTCGTTTATCAAGTAAGTAATGGGAAAGAACATTTTTTCTTGACTTGAACAGTGAGCTGAGATGAAACGTATGTTTGGAGAACATACTGTAGAGCAATGGTTTAAATGAGATTCTGTGTGAGAAGCTAAAACACTGTCCTTTTTAACCCTCAGTTAATATAGCACCGTATATGGACTGCACATGCAGTTACAGAACATATCACAAAAATGAGAGTGATTTATAAGGAGAATAAAAGCCATTGAGCCAATTATTAAATTCACCATTGTCGCATGCCCTGTTCTGCACCTGCTCTCTGCCAGTATGTAATTTAAATGTTTATCTTGCATTGAACAATAAGTTCAGCCAATAAAAAAAGAGTCATCTTCCTTACTGGTTATCTGAACCTAATACAAGTCCTCTTTGCATTTAGTTGATGTTAATTTAAGTTCAGAGAAAAACACAACTCTTTAAGTAAGAACACAGTAAAACAGTAACATTTACAGACTTGTATTATTTAGAGTGATGGACTAAATGCAGGCCATATTGCCTGCAGCCTAACACTAAATTAGTCCCCACTGCAGAAAAACAAGTCAGAAAGCAGAGTTAAAGGTCAGATAACCACCCACGCAAAGTAACATACCATATATAAAGTTTTTCTTTAAGCAGAGTAATAAATGAAACGGAGGGAATCAGATATCCTGTTGCAGTTGTTGTTAAAAAGTTTTTGTATAGCCACAATAAAGTAATAGATAAACAGATGGTAATTCAGGATAACATGTTTTGTATGATTAGTATCAGGCTAAATTTAGTTTCTCAAATAGAGAGTGTGCAATAAATCAATGGTAATTGTGATTTGCATGTTCTCACATAATTAACACCATTTGTAAGTTATAGCAATTTACGAATTATGTCATGCCCACAGAGTGCATAATTTTAACATGGTACCAGTTCACTCATTCAAATTCTGTCATTTCCACCCTTAATGCATATGATTAAATCTTGCTATAAATTGGAAAGTTCAGAAAAAGTTGCCGGTATGCATTAGGAGTTATATATATTTAATCTACTCATTACCATATTGTCCCCAGCAGTTCACAGAAGTGAGGTGATTTAAGAAAGAGCTGAACATTTTAAATCCAAAAGCAAATCCCACATCAGCTTCACCTGTGCCTCCTATGTCATTTTCTCAGTCTGCAGATTAAAGTATTAAAGAAGGAATATCCATCAATCAAATCCTTCACCCAAGAGTGTAAAAAGGGCTCAAAAGGTTTTTTTGCCAGCTCAAAATGTTTAAAAAGATCACAGTCTGGTTAAACAATATATATATATATATACACACACACTCAGTGAGCAATTTATTAGGTAGACCTGTACACCAGCTTGTTATTGCAAATATTTAATCAGCCAATCATGTGGCAGCAACTAAATGCATAAAAGCATGCAGGTTTGGTCAAGAGGTTTAGCTGTTGTTGAGAACAAATGTCAGAATGGGGAAGAAATGTCATTGAAGACACTTTGACCGTGGAATAATTGTTGGTGCCAGACAGGTTGGTTTGAGTATCTCAGAAACTGCTGATCTCCAGTGATTTTCACCCACAGCAGTCTCAAGAGTTTGCAGAGAATGGTGCAAAAAATACTGATACTTAGCAGTTCTGTGGGCAAAACGCAGTGTTAATGAGACAGGTCAGAAGAGAAGGGCCAGACTGGTCAAAGCTGAAAGGAAGGTGACCGTATGCCAAAAGGACACATTACAACAGCGGTGTGCAGAAGAGCATCTCTGAACACAACGTGTCAAACCTCTAAGCTGCTAGGCTATAGCAGCACAAGACCAATAAGGCAAAAAAAGTCTAAGAAATACCTAATAAAGTGCTCACTGTGCATATATATAAGGGTGAGCTCCATTGTGACAGTCATTTGGCCATAAAATCCACAATTTTAGATTTGTAATCAAATAATTCACATGGTTAGTGGAGATTATTAGCATTTATTAAAGCTTTTATTAAACTGTCCTACATTTTGCTTCACCATGTATAAATTATAGCAGTTTTTATATATAGTCCGGCCATTTCAAGGCACCGTAATGTTGGAATGTTGAAGGGCTTGACGGATGGGTATAAATCGTTAAATGCAACTGTATTGGGACAGAAAACCTCATTTTCTTTGGTTTATTGCATAACCAATATTCCGGAGTAACAGCAAAAAACAGCCAAAACAACAAAAATTGTGTCTCTGTCCTAATATGTTGGCATTAAACTGTATATGCTGTGCATACACACATACATTGTGTATTGTCCAAGCATGCAAATGTTACACACTCATTGGCTTCGCTTTCATTTGATTTGGCGAGAGTCACAAAGATGGGGAAATTAATCCAAAAAACTACTTCAGAGATGAACTCCTTTCCAGGCAATATCTCTTGCATTCAAAAACCATCTTTCAGTGCGAGAAATGCAACGGAAAATGAGTAATGACCCTTGACATTAGAATTTAGAATGCCCTTCATGCAAATCTGCTACTCTTACCATCATTTGTATTTCACTGCCAAAGCGCGAATTAGAATTGCAAAATATCATGAAGAGATACAAGGGAATTACACACAGAAGGGTTTATGTGAAGGGGGAGAGGGAGTGAAGCACACACAGTGCAGCATGGTTATAATAGGTTTGTATTGTGGTATCTTGTCTGTCTCTCTTAAGACCTCTTACAGCATGATTAATTAAAACATGTGCTTCAAGCCAATTGTTCATTTAGGAACACCGTTTTCAAAATGCTCTGGCCCACTCGTTGACTATGAAACAACTTTATTGTCTCATTTCCCAGGTAAAGTGTCTTGCTGTCTGTCTCTGTAAGAAGTGCTATACAAATACAATTGAAATGAATCATTTGAATAAACAATGGTCTGTGAAGTAGATAGAATAAATATTAGTATATCACCGAAAGATAGAGAGAAACGCTTTTGTAATGAGTGTAGAATCAGAGGATTTATTCTATACAATAAACAGATTTAGACATACTGTTAGAGGCCACATTTCAAGGGGAGTGTTTGCTTAATTAAAACGAAAAACAGACAGACAGACAGACAGACAGACAGACAGACAGACAGACAGATGGACACACACACACATACACAGATTCACGCACAGTAAAATTTTGTTGTGAGGTTCTGAGGTGGTTCATAATCTTGAAAGATGGATGGTTTCATACACAACATTAAACCAAATGGGCCATCCTTAATCCACTGGATCACATATCATCATGATCAATGACATGTACATTCTCACAATAACTATTTCTTCACCGGCAATTTGATGAAAAGCTGAAAAGCACTGTCATCCAGACCAGGTTATAAAATTGATTAAAGTTTGCTTTCAAGCCTCGACTTGTTTGTTTTGTAATCAAAAGGCTCAACAGCATATGGTACAGTAGCTCCACCTATTCTTTGTGCTATGCTGCCTCATTCTTCTAACACCCGGGCAGAATATTGAGTACAACAGCGCAACATGTGATTGGCCACACAATCCCCGATGGAGGGAGGGTGACAGTCAGCAGGGTGCCCATAGAATTGTGCAATGCACCCTCGAGCCGTTTGAACACTAGCAATCTGCTTGTGCCAGTTATGCCAGCTGCCTGGTCCTCTGGCACAGAAACTGAAGTAGTTCAGCTGGCAGATTACTGAATAGGAAAGATGCAGTCAGGTGACCTCAATGATACCTGATGACACGCATGCTGGGGAGTGTCCTCCTGAATTGTTGCAGAGGTGTGATGAGTAAAATTGATTTCCGAATTGTGAGGAAAATGGAAGATTATTAATTCATTCATATTTATAGATATTTGTCTTTGGTGTGAGTTCTGTGTCCATCATCATTGGGAATTAAACCCAAAATATCACAGGCCCAGAGACATTCCAGGGATGTAAATAAATCAATATTAACAAAAGGAAGCACAGAAAATCTCTCAGTGTTGGAAAATCTCAAATGGATTATACACAAATAATGTGGTCTGAAAATCAGCAAAGAACTCTAAGTCTCTACGGTTGTTCCACATAAACAGTCATGGAGGGTCAACTTCCCCAAGTTAGGGGGGTATATCTGTGGAGAAGCAGGAACACTTAAGGCTCTGCAATCAACAGACCTCCAGTATGAATCCATTCAACTACTGCATTACGGACAGCTTTGGTGTCTACATCAAAGTGCAAAGGTTTACTTAATCAGCCAAGATTCATATTCTAAAGCCCAAAGCCACTAATTAGAGGAATTGTACTGTATGTCCATAACTGTTGAAAAGCATGTTAGCAGTGCCTTTAAGAGGGACAAGACTTCATCATTAAGGATAGTATTGAACAATCCTGTGAAAAATCATGACGCATAATAATGTATAAGAAAGACCTGTAAGACCGGCGGAATTATATTAAAGCTTTCACACTTCCATTTAATGTTTCATTCGTTCATAATGGTGAAATATACTCCGTGCAATACATTTTATTGGAGTGCCCTTCTATCACTTTCAATATGTGCCCATCAAAAGGTTTCTGTTTTTTCTGTTCAATACTTCCACCTTTAAATGTGCTTACAATCCAGTGCAGCAGTGTGAAATCTACAGTGTTGCGCCTTCGTATGCAATTATGCCACAAGCTGCTCCGTACACGTAGGGCAAATTCCCGGAGATGGGAGAATAAACTTCCAGTGGAATATTTCCTGACGGGAGAGGAGCGGCAGACTCCGCGTCCTGCGCTCTGCCTGCAGATGGGAAGAGTCTTTTTCTCCTCACGCATCAACAACACAAATCCCCCGGTTATCTGCACGGCAGCGCGAGGCCCGGATCCGTCACGGTCCGCGCCAAAGCGGAAATACACCCGGCTATAATTCATTCCCAAATTACACCTGGCCTGGTAAATCATTTATCAGATGCTGAAAAGAGGCCAATTACCATGTGAATTGAAGGCTGGCTGCAGAGTGGCTCTGACAGGAGAGATGACACTCTGTGGTGAGAGGTGGCCAGGGTCACCCTTTCGTCAGGTACCTGCTGGATAAGATCGTGCCTCCTCTCCGCCATCATTAGTCTGAAGCCAGCGTGTACACAGAAACATATTTCATCTAAGCTGCACAGGTTCCGCCAAGGCAAGCTCCGCCTGAACGTCTCCTTGTCGCGTGACAGCCGTGGCGGAGACGTAGGCTATGTTTGGAAATAGGCCGGCACTCTCTCGCCATGCCGCCCTCTTCTGATCTCCTTCCCCCTGAAGCCCCTCGCAGGGAAAAACAAGCACCACTTTTCAACACACGCTAGCGCTGACAACGGCAGCAAGATGAAACACAGTCACTGCAATTGGAAAGAGACTCAGAATAAAGGGGAGAGGTAATTGCGGATCGACCTTGCAATTCAAGCAGAGGGACCGAAGCGCTCTGTAAATACTGTATTCAGAAACAATGAGTTTGCTGCGTGTGGGCAACAAAACCTGTTACAAATTTCAGAATGCATTATGTTGCTGTAGCCGTAACAATTTTCTCACAACACAAATGGCCAAGGTGACATTGACTGCTTGCTTTGTGCCTGTCTTTAAACATTTATTGAGTCATACATCTGCACACAATAATGCATTTTAATTTACTGCCAGTATTATTCCTGATTATAATTACTGAGGATTAAGTGTCTTGATAATTACTGAAATGATCATAAATTATATAAAAGATCAGGAATGGCTAATGTTTCAATAGGCACGCTGAGCCTGTACAGTATGCGAGCGTTATGTACATTTCCATTTGTGGATAATATATATCTGTTGCAAGTGTGTGTGCAATATGCTAAGGTAACTTATGGAACTGCTTCCATGGTAACCACAGGTCTTTGGAGTATCAGGATAGCGTGCCGGAGAATCTGGTGATTCAATATGGCTTGCTGTTTCCATCACAGTGAGAGAGGCTTATGCAGCCCAGTACCTGATGGCTAGACAGCAGACCCAGTGAAATACAAGCAATCCTGAACTGTCAGTCAGGACTAAAGAACATTTAAGGGATTTGGACAAAACTGAAATGACAATAGCAATGCATGAGCATACATTACAGGCATCAAAATATGAGGAGCGCGTCCTTGAGGATAATCATATGGAAGTACGGTGGAAAAACCTTCAAGGACTTATTAACCATTCCAAGGTCCTGGAATCTCCAAGCTATTCATTCATTTTTCCATCAAATAGCTAATTGTTGGAGACTGACATTATATACCAATGAAATAGGTCAAATGTGTCCACTATGTTTGTGCCAATAAGTTACCTGATCGACACAAATATAACGTATTGCTGTGAACTGAGGATAGAAAAACATTATTGTTTCAGTCAGCGATTGACCACTCACGATTCCAACCTGTCTCAGGCTCACCGACTAAAATGGCCGACAATGAAACGACCGAGATCACAATCTGTCAGGGAGCCATGCTGACCGCCATAAAAAAAGACAACAAATTGTCCCATCACACAGGTCATTTTTAGTAACACTCCAGGGGTTAATGAAACAGCGAAAGCCAAACGATAAGCTCGAGAACCGCGTGACACTGAAGGTCGGATAGAGGGCTTCTCAGTCAGGTGCACTGCGGTAACAACAGCCAATTAAAAAAATGGAATGAACACCTTGTGGTTATCTCTCCAACATGACAGTAAACCACGAAGCAAAGGTGAAATTGACTAAGCAATTATGATGGAAACAAGAGTCAGGTAAACCTGCAGAGGAACTTAGAGGTACCTGAGGTCACAAGCCTGCTCAGTAATGAGTGCCTGTGCTCGGCTTCCTGAGAGGAAGTTGAAGGAGTCAAGGATTCTGTTATTTTTCTTTTGAATACATTGTCATGGAGCTAATAGGTCACCAAGCAGGCTCCATACTTCCAAATGGCGTCCAATCAGTGTTCAAACACTCTCCCCCTGCTTTTAAGCATTCAGGCTGCCATAGGCCCCTGACTGTCAGTGTACTGGTGTCCATTTCAGATGCAGATGGGGAGGGGGGTTCAGTTTGGGACAACTGCTACATTTTTCATCCAAAGAAAACAAAGCTATTCTCAATATTCTGCCAATGGAATATAATGTGAATGGACAGCTTGCTTTTCTAAATGATTTCATCAGCTAATTAAAACCTCTGAGCCTTTGTTCATTGATTCTAAAGTACACTTTAATCATCAGCTACTAGAAAGAACAACAATCACTCAGGAAGGGCGTCCGCTTAATGCCGACATTGCACGATAAGTGAGCGAAGACCTGCCCAGATCCTTAAAAATATTATAGCTTACCGTCAAACCAGAGAATCTTCCAGCCAATTAATTCATTGTTTCCAAATCCCTCAAAATAAGAGACTCATGCATTACAAATTCTGTGGACACATTTTAATATCTCAGAAATATGACCAACAAAAAGTCTGTCTGCCAAAAGAATGGCTTCTATGATGACATGCGGACAGTTTGTGCAATGCTGTTGGAAATAATAAATACCCTCCTTTCAGTAACCTTTCTTGAAGAAGCTGTCACAATTAGGATGGCAAACAAGAGAGTCCACATAATACTGGTGCAGTTCATTATCAAAGTCTTTATGCTGACAGTTTGGCAGCATCTCCAGATGGTTCCAGGTGTTTAGGTCATTAACACAGAGGTACAGTACCTCAGTGAAACTCGAGATACAGAGGAACATATACTGTAGCTTACTGTAACTGACAAGAACATTATTGATGCTGCAGTTGTTCCTCAATTCCTGGAGCAAATAATAAATACAATATCTGCTTTCTCTGGGAAATCAACATTTTGGGGGGAAATGTATTTAATGAGACATTTACCTTTGTCACTGTCCTTAAATAAATACCTTATTAAGAGTTTTTTTTTTCCTAAATATATAGTAGTTCTCATATTCACATCAAAATGTGAATTTTTGTTGTGTGTTTAAAAAAGTCAAGGCTTTGGTTTACAAATGGAATGGAGCAATGCATTTTGGGATTGCTGTCTCTCTCTGGCGCTGAGATTTCTTTTTGAAGGGGTGTTGCCTGTTCTCTGTATCTAGGTCTGTGGGGTTATCAGTCAATGACTTGCAATGACTTTCTTTTATCAAGTAAGGGGTGTGTCTTGCTAGAATGCCTGCACTGCAAAATCTGACTGAAGAAAGGAATGTCTCTTGAATACTTAAAATAGAATGAAATGTTCATTTTATCAGGATAAGGACTCTTCCTGTAGCTGTGCAGTGCATTCCAATGGCTCATTTTATCCTTCCTTGTCTCCTTGATCCTTGACTGACCCAGAAATTGATCAAGACCTGATATCTTAAGAATATCACAACCCAATATATGTTCCTTGAAGGAGCTAGGAGACTTCCAAAGAATTCTTGAGCAAGGAAACACAAGTGCATCCTTTACAGAAGTACAGTGCGTTCATCTATTATTGCATATTTCTCTCTTTTAATAGTGAATTTAAATTGTTGGTAATTATATGCCACACTGAGAAAAAAAGAGTCTCATTTTGAGCTTCTTATATAGAAACATTGTGTACTGTATATCAGTACTTTGACATTCAAATCTATTGTTTAGGTGTTCTATACTTCCTGAAGAAAGACACTTTCCAAACAAACTTTTTTGGTGTGTGTGTGTGTGTGTGTGTGTGTGTGCGCGCATGTGCATTTGTTGCATGGATACAAGCCTCTTTATCTGAATTGCATATAGTGGAATAGTAAAAGTACACCTTGGACAAGAAACCTGATTAATGCCGGGTCACTTAAATAAGTATCCCATCAAACCAATGTGAGTATATTCTCTCTACCGTTCATGCAAGTCAAAAACCCTCATTTCAGTGTCCAATCTCATCCCAAAAGGTCTGGTGTGAGTGCTGTTTTTTTGGTTTAATGGCACTACGATTAAACTAACTAGTTTAGTTCAGTCAACCTTGACCTTGACAAATAGAACTTGGCATCTTAGTGCTGGGCTGAAACAAAAACCCGCACCCACATGGGCCTTGTCGGGACAACAATGGACACCCCTGCTTAAGAGTATTCTGAGGGTCTTACTCCACCTTACAAGGGGGCAGCCTGTAGCCTAGTGGCTAAGGTACATCACTGGGACCTGGAAGGTTGGTGGTGGTTCAAGCCCTGGCATAGCCATGATTAGATCTGCACAGCTGTTGGGCCTTTGACCTTAACCCCGCATTGCTCCAGGGGGGATTGTCCCCTGCTTAGACTAATCAACCGGACTGTTAATCGCTTTGGATTGAAGTGTCAGCTAAATAACATTACATTATTGGCATTTTTAATAATAACAAATTATATATTTAGTTAAAAGTACCAGCAAACCATGAGCATATTCTATTTAGTAATCATTGTGACTTAATTAGAGTCTTTGTTATAGAATAAATAACAGGAGCTGAGAGTGAGCACAGCGAGCTGGCAAGCTATGCCCCCAAAGTCCTTTCACACTTCATTGTCTTTCTGAAGCAGGCCTAATAGAGCATTGCTTACACAGCCATGTGTCAGAGTCACAAGCAGTTAAAAACCCTGATTGAAACATAGCTAAGCTTCAATTTGGTATTAATGTGTGACTCATAACATAAAACATAAAGGAATAACACGTATATCACATTAAGATGATTATATGACATGCATAGCAAACACAAGACACATGAAATTTGGAGTGAAGCTGAAGAATAGAAGAAAAAAAAAAAACATTGCTAATGCAAATGCACATCACAGGTGTTTATTAAATTGATACTCAACTACATAACCAACAGACCAGATCTAATATCCATGTAGTTAATTCAGGGCTCATGTCCCTTGTTATGGATTTAATTTGGAAACATACAGTCATCCTGCAGCATGAATGAAATGGATGTGATGTTTCACTGTTGCAAGTAAAACAGGTGGTAATATCTTACACATCAATCTCACTCACTGAACAGGGATGTGATCTCTCATTCAGAAAAATGGATGAGATTTCTCTCTCATGAAAAGGGATCTCTCATGGGTCACAATATATGGAAAATATCAATCAAGAGTTAAATATTAAGTCTTGCTATTTCACCGTATGTCTTGCTTATCAATGGAATAGGAAAGTACTTATTTTCTTTTCAAAATACAGATGGCTGAAAATTAGCTATTCCCAGCCAAAATGCAAGAAAATTCAACAGATGACTTGGTTAAATTAGTAAAGGCTATAATGAATGAAAATGAATGAAAGCAGTTAAATTAAAAGAATAGCTAAGTGGTGAACTACAATTATCTGAAATTAGTGGCATCCATAGAGGCAATGTGAGAATTCCTTCGGAGAACAAAATGGCCAAGGAATGTGCCAGCGGATTCTGAAAGGAGACCATCGCTGTGACCATGGATATGAGACCATGCCTGCATATGGCACAGGAACATTTTGCAAGAAAGAAAGCCTAATTAAAGTGGGTGCAACATCAGGTTATGAAAGACTAACTGTAGCGACATGACAGATTGTTAAAAAAAAAGGAAACTTTTGTAAAGTCTGAGTGCTATGTGCAATTAAAAGCATTATCTGTTTCCCACAGATTGTCACGTTCAGCTTCTCTAATTATATTCAGAGAACAGGGGAAGGAGAGGGGGGGGGTGTGTGTTTGTGTGTGTGTGTGTGTGTGTGTGGGGGGGGGGGCAGGAAGGGGAGAAAGCAGTACTGACAGTACTTTTGTCAGCTGAAATGAACTTCAAAGTAGATCCTTTCATCCACCTGTTCTAACTGGCTTGTGGGATCTACAGTTGGTATGTCAATTTGACAACAAATCAATCCTGTTGTCCTGCCCTTGAAAGAATACTGATTGCTCTTAGTCAGGACAAAGTTACATGTAGGCCAATGAAATTATATTCAAAAGAAAATCTCGAACAAATGGCTTCCGCTGTCATCTGATACTTTCTCTTTGTTTGCTTTTACAATTCACCTTAAATGTTTTAGATAGTTTATGGCTCTTCAAATGCCTACATAAACTCAGCCATCATTAACAGCTTCAGTAAACAGTGTACAGCACAACAGCATAAATTACATTCACTATTACCATGTATACCACTCTTTGTACACATATTTACGGCTTTCTGATTTGACATGAATTACGGAGCTTTCAAATTCAGCGAACTTGAGGGCAGGATTTACAGTGCAGATAAAAGACGAAGCATTTTGCAGACAGGGGTGGAACACAACTGGAAAATATGGGTTGCCGGCATATTATTCTAATGTCTGCATGCTTCTTTGTCAATACCCATCTCAGCTTTCAAGGGCATCAGTGTCTCAGGGTCAAACATTGAGTCTAATTATGCAGATGGCCACAGGACGGTAAAAGCTGGCTGTCATTACGGGCTGGAAAGGTTGTGAACTATCCTTTGACGGAATGGATCCTTTGGCATCCATTTTTTGTCGGAAGAGGCCTGACACAGCCTTACTGAATTTTTATCATCTGAACTAAGGTGAATAAGTGGATAAGGCAAAGAAATACAATAGACTCACTTATTTAATAGACTCACTTACTGACTTATTGAATAGAGCATTCAATATGAAGAAAGCCAGGGTTTTGGTTTCTGAAAGGAAAGAGTATGGACTACTTTCTGTACGTGTGTGTGTGTGTGTGTGTGTGTGTACGCGTGCATGTGTTTGTGAATGTGTGTGTAGAGGCTAGTATGGCTATGACAAACAGAAAATAGACCGCTTTTGGATACCACTTTCACCCGTGGCAATGATGGGCTCCCATATTCTCCCACACGTGCGTGAAATCCATAGAAGGCAGGATCCATTCCCAACTGGGATGCAGCCATCGCACCCTAGAGCAAGCTGCTTATCCTGAACTGCGTCAGTAAAATACCCCACTGTAGAAATGGATTGCATATAAAATAAAGTGTTATCTGTATAAAGCACTCTGGATAAGAGCTTCTACTAAATACCACAATGTAAATGTCAAAGTATGCACTGTAGTTGGAGGTCAAGGGAGAATGGAGCTTTGTGAAAAAGAAAAGGATTCCTGAAAGGTGGCACTGTCAGTGACTTTCAATCAGTCAGTATATTTTCTTACAGAGAATGAAAAAAAATTCAGATTCCAATAACACAATGCAAAACTGTAACTCTACACATGAAAACCTTAGTCTTGCATCATTTGTAGTTGTCTTTTACAAGGAAGCTATGAGTACACAAAACATATCCACATCCCACAAAATTGATATGAGTGATTCTAATAACTCCTGCTCTTAAATAGCTTAAAGCCAAGCGAGACCTTGAATGTGTAATTAGCTCTGGAAGCAAACTCCACTTGTTGGCTGTCATCGGCAATCTTATTATCGTGTCCAAGCCAAGTTTGCATTAGCTGGAAAAAAAAAAAAAATCTAAGTCTGAGAAACGTACAGCCTTCCAGACATTCTGGCAGGCAAATAAACAAAATAAATTAAATAATGTAAAAACTTACGCGCTTAATGTTTATGTGCTAGAGCCTAAATAATCATAATCGTTATTCCCCCAAATCACCCTCCAGCATGAAGCATCAACTTCTATTGGATCAAAACCACACCGAAAAGTCACCTGCAAGAGGAGAAGGTTAAGGAGCAACAGCAATGCCAATGCATGAAGTATCACTGCAAATGAAAGCCTAAAGAAATGTTGGCTGGCTATCATAGCCATTATGTTATTTCCTACCTGTTATAAATAGGCTGTTTTACTCTGTCAAAACTTGAAAAGGCCTCAAGATGATGGCAATTTCTTCCCTACAACATCCACAAAATGTCTATTATAATTTTTGTTCAGGCCTGGGAAGACTGGACGACTGGACTCTCTCCTTGCAGGCATCGCCAGCTCATTCAGAAAGCTGCCGTTTGGGAGATCTCATTTACAGTCAGCTATAATGCCTGCATGTTACATCTCTCCTCATTTCCCTTCACCGGCTGCCAGCAGTGACCCGAATAAAACACACATCTCCAGTACTGGCCTGTGGTGCATGTCTCTCCCGTCCAGATCAAGTTTCTTCTCTATCCTGCCCTGTGCCAAAAAATGTCAATGTAAAAGGTGCTGAAATTAAAATGTGGGAATTATTTTTAAAAGTCACATGACTGATTTTTAAGGGAATGGGCATTACAAAATAAGACAAAGTGACAGGAGTCAATGTTTAATGTATTTTGCAATGAGCTCTGCTGTATCTTTCTGCAGCTAGAATCTGCCATCCACAAATTTCAGGATAGCATGTGTCCCACTTTCTGCGCAAAACAAGTGGAAAACCTTATTTCTTTGTAACATTTGGCCATATAAATGATGCAGTATAAAATAAATAGGAACTGGGGTGCAAGCGTCCACATTTAGCCTTTCCCCCAAACCTTTTTTTTTTATCTTCAGTGGGCCCTTAAACAATAGATCACCAGCCCCCTACTGGACAGCTGCCAAAACACACTGAATCTGAAACAGAAATAATCTCCTCCCAGTATTAATCAAGCAAACAAGGGCAATATTGCCAACTCTGCCTTTTACACATGGCACAAATAAAAACGACAAACAGGACAATATTTAGATATTATCCAAGTGCAAGTGGGTGTCCTTGTTGTGTCATACAATTACAACATTACCAAATCAAGATTATACTAAAACATGAATAAAAAGGATATCTTTCATTCTTCTTCCCTTTATCAAACAGAAAGAAATGGCACCATATGGTCACATTTAATGACATCAGTTCACCATTAGTTTACGGGCTTCTTAAACTCACCATCAGAAGTCAGTATACGCAAATACGCCTGGTCAAAAAAGGGAGGTATACAGTGTAAATGTGCATATACCCTCAACTACCCCCCTGATGCACACACAGATACACAGGTCACGTGCGGCCGATGGCTTTACACCCAAACAGAACCACGGGGGGGTCAAAGGTCACTTGTCTCATGGCTATTCCCAATGCGAGAGCCAGATAGGAGGAATGATGATCTCAGCCAGCACATTAGCTCATATACACAGCAGCACAGATACAGCCTAGGGATACAGACCGGAGCTTTCACTGTTGGCATTCACATCCTAGTCAAGGCCACAGTTGCTTTATTCTTCTAAGAGGCACTTTAACTTAAACTGCTCTTGCATAAGTGCAGCTGTGTAAATGGGCAAGAGAGCATTCAAAATTGATTTTAGCTTTAAGACATCCCTACAGCTTATAGATGTACATTTCTCTAGTATTGTCAAATTATGAGTGCAACAAAAAGCAAAACAAAAATCTAAAAGCCAACCCTTCCATATATCATGCAACAAAGTCAAGACCGTCGACATCTTATGAGATGGTGGTCTGTTTAAATCCATTTGTACAGATAGGGGGTGTAACAAGTAGAATTAGAGAAACTCTAATTATAAGGTTCTAACTGACAGTTTTGACAAAAATAAGTTAGTGTCATAAGTATGTTGCATATAGGGCACTAAATCCATGTGTGAAATTTGATACAAAAATACTGTGTCAAAAGCAAAATGTAAAAGTCATATCTGCTTGGACCCCATTCACTTTGGAACATTTGAAGCTCAATATCTCAAAACTATTAATTCATAGATAGAACTCCAGATGTAATCTTGCAGTAATGTTGGTGTCATATTTCAATGTATTGACCTTATTGTTAATTAAAGATGCATAAACACTGCAGCACACACACTTCCAGGAAGCATGGAGGGGCAAGCTGGTTGAAGTCACAATAAGAGTTTTAGCAATGCTACAGTTCAGACATGACATGTACATAGTTGGAGGACTTCATTCTAAGTGACGAAAGCAAAGATAGGGGGAGTGAGAGAGCAAGCTTTCCAGATCTCGTTGTGTTTAGGTTAGGCCGACCTTGGAAAGCTAATCTTTTCCCATTTTGCAGGGTACTCTTGTGCAAAAAGTACCGCAGTGTCAAAATGTTAATTCTTGCATTCAGATTTCTGTGATGCATGACATGTCTCAGTAATGGAGATTTAGAAGGGGTTGAAATTTCTGTGGACCCCTGCACTATACTCTTATTTAGTGGGGTTTTACAGTTTTGCTTGAAAAGTCATTATTTACAAAAACCATAACAGCACTGACTAATCTTAATTAAATTTCAGAGAATGGGGCTGAGATTCTAGTTGCCATAACAACTAAGTTATTTTCACAGATGTGGAAAAAAATTAAATAAGTAAATAGCATAAGGGATCTCAGCATCAAATATATGTTGTTTATTTATGTATATATGTTAGTTAGTTGCCGATTAATATGTCCAACGAACATAGAAGAAGCAGAGACCCTGCTTTTCAAATCCAAACTTGACACTGTGATACAAAGACTGGCTAACCTTTGCTCATCATAATACGTGACCCGTTCTATCACAATTAGTCATAAGTGGCAATGGCCAATTACACATAATTTGAAATTTATGTAAAAATTTTCATTTTTGGCCGTTTTAAGCTTTCACCTTCATTATGTACAATATCTTGTCTTTCATAATCTGCATGATATAGTGCCAAATTCTGAGTAAAAATATAGTTTTTAAGCTTTTAAACGCAAGATATGTCACATCAGCTGCATTCGTGGCTACATGTTAATGTATTTGCTTTCATGGTCTGTATGTCATAACTTCCAGCTAGGCTAAAAAAAAATTCTTATGCCATAAAAAATACAATTCTTCACTTAAAGCTATTCCATTATATAAGGTTTTTCCTCCCTTTTTCCTTGTTATAATATTTTTTGTTTTCTCACGCAGTCCTGTTGTCAAGGAAACTTACGTGCTTCTTGCGTTTTGCGACAAAATTTAAAAGTAAACTTAAATCACCTTGAAAAAACTAAGAAAGATCTGCAACTTCAGTATCCATGGAGATTATCATAAGAATAAAGTAAATCTATTATGCCAACAAAACAGGCTATTCATTGAACATAAGTCAATTGATCAACTGACTTATATAAATTCATCACAGATGAAAATCACAGATTTCTAAATAAGACTTGATATGATTAATAGGAGACATGATAAATAGTCCATTTAACAGTAGCTCATCTATTACCTTGTTCCACAATTACACAGAAATACAAACAAAGTGAAACCATATGGTCTGTTAGTCGGAGGTCGAATAGATAACTATATTTTTTATAAAATTGACCATGTCTGCAACCAGTGACCTTGAAGCTCACTGACTGTTTAAAGGTAAGGTTACCATTTTCAGTTCGGAAACCCTGTTCTTCCAGTGCATTCCAGCTGCAGACCAGATCTGGCACTTCTGATACCAACCACTCATTCCACACAGCAACTCCTCATTCACTCCACATCTCAACATTACCACTCTACCCTCCTAATCACTCCACATCTCAACATTACCATTCTACCCTCCTTATCACTCCACATCTCAACATTACCACTCTACCCTCCCCATTCACTCCACATCTCAACATTACCACTCTACCCTCCTTATCACTCCATATCTCAACATTACCACTCTACCCTCCCCATTCACTCCATATCTCAACATTACCACTCTACCCTCCTTATCACTCCACATCTCAACATTACCACTCTACCCTCCTCATTCACTCCACCTTTTTTTCTCAGTCCTGTTGTCAAGGTAACTTACGTGCTTCTTGCATTTTGCCACTAAATTTAAGAGTACACTTCACTTTAATCACCTTGAAAATCAAAGAAAGACCTGCAACTTCAGTATCTATGGAGATTATCATAAGAATAAAGTAAATCAACTACCCTGCAGGCTTCTCTCTTTTTGTAAAACCGCCATTTTAGTTATGATATATTTAATTCTTATTTGGACTGTTATGATTTACACAACCATTATATGTTTCAAGCAATTCTGGAAAACAAACACATCCCTTGTTGCTCTGCATTTGCAAAATACCTTAATATAGAGCGCAAGGAATCATGTTTTACTACCATCATATAAGTGGTGTCAGAACATCACCGAGCATACTGTATGTCACACTATGTGCAGTATATGCCACCCACACTTTCTCTTTGAGGTAGAGAAATTAAGTGCATTGAGAGAAAACAAATATTTTCAACAATTTCAGGATTTAATGGCTAATTACATAATCTGACAAGAGGTGACACATTAGACAATGATACTCTTGGTTGATGGTGATATGTTTGGAAAGTTTTACTCATAGCATTCCGTAAATGCAAAAGTATTCAGATTCCAAATGTGAATGTGAATCTATTATATCCCTGTGTGTCTGGGAATTTAGGAAAGTTGGAGACTGATAGCTGCCATCACTCCAGAGGTCCATAGAGGATGAGAAAAGACAACACAATCACAAGGGAATTATGAAATACTATCATTTCCATTTATACTTCAATTATGCTGGTATTAAGGGATGTTTCAGAAATATTTGCTTTTGTAGGTACTGATCATTTTCAATACGATCAAACAAAAGCAATTTGTACATCTGTTGACTGACAACATGAATAAAAATTGAATATCGAATACGATGGTCTTTGACAACAAACATATCATTTTCCAAAAATAAATAAATAAATAAATAAATAAATTCAACCCAAACCTTTAAATTAGCTGTCTGTCAGCTTTCTGCATCTCTGTCTCTGCATTCCTACCTTTACATACTCAAAACTGGATTTTGTTTCTTTCTGTCATTCAACATAAACCGGAAATGGCATGTTTATTTATTTGATAATGTCCAAAATAAATGGAACCACCTGGCATTATTACATTACATTACATTATTGGCATTTGACAGACGCTGTTATTCAGAGCGACATACAGTTGATTAGACTAAGCAGGAGACAATCCTCCCCTGGACCAATGCAGGGTTAAGGGCCTTGCTCAAGGGCCCAACGGCTGTGCGGATCTTATCGTGGCTACACCGGGGATCGAACCACCAACCTTGTGTGTCCCAGTCATTTACCTTAACCACTACGCTACAGGCCGCCCCTTATTATGAAGCTACATAGCCAGAAAATATAGTGCTTTCTGTTCAGAATTACCCTTTCTGTACTCCAAATAGCACAACATCCTTACGCCCATGGGCAACTGAAGTTGCCAATGTTACTACCACTCGTTTTCCATCTGTGAATATGTTTTAGATATAGATGCTTTAAAATCAACTGGCATACAAATAGACAACCTTAGGAACAGCTTTAACCAGCTTCCTAGGTAATGCACTTCCCTCCTGTCATGTGGTGTTGCTTAATTCCCACAACTATTTCTAGGAAGCATGACAGAGGCAAAGTTCCAAGATAAAAGTTAGAATTTAAATAGTAGTATTTTCTGTACATAGTCAAGGTGTTAATGAGGCATATGGTATCGAGGATCAACTAATTTATGTGATTAAAATGGACCTTGCAGCCAACAAAATTCAAGAGAACAACAAATGTAAATAAGTTTTAGGAAAATTAATTGGAAATAAAAAATCTGCAATACTGGTTACATAAGTATGCACAGCCTTTTGAATGTGGGGCTGTAGTTGTGTTCAGAGTTAACCAATGACATTTAAAATCATGTTCAAATGTAATTTGCATATACCTACATTCCTCATCAAGGAAAGTGATTCTGATTAACCCTAAAATAAAGATCAGAGTTCCTGTAGGTTTTTCTTGAAGTTTTCTTAGCTGCATCCAACTGAGATAGCCATGGCCCACCAGGAGCTTACAACACATCTATGGGATCTCATTGTTAAAAGGTAAGGATCAGAAGATAAAAGGCAAAGGCACTAGATGTACCACAGTACACTGGGAACACCATCATCAATAAGTGGAGAGGATGTGCCTCCACAAGGACATTGCCAAGATCATGACATCCCTTTAAATGTCAGGATAGGACAAGGAGGACAACATCAAAGACAACAACCTTAAAGGTGCTGGAGGAATTTCTGGCAGGAACTAGTCACATCCTACATGTTAAAACAATCTCCTGTATTTCTGCGATATGGGGTAGGGTGGCAAGATGGAAGCCATTTCCCATGAAAAATAATATCTTGAATATATTACATTTAGTCAAAGATTCTCATTTTCCTTCTCAATCTTAAACATAATACGCTATAACATCGCATAAGGGTTCTGACAAGAGGTTCTTACAATAGCATTGTAAGAACCCCACTGTCATCGCCAAAGTCTTTTCTTTTTTCTTGATCGTAAAATTTGTTGATCTCTGTTTGGTTTTATTCCATAAATCACACACTGCTTACACTTTTGATCTAAGAACTCCCCGGGCTGTTCATCTTCTGTCACAGAAGTGAACAGTTTCCTCAGAAGATCTCTGCGCCTTGTCCTCAGTATGCTGCATGCCATGTGTGTTCTCCTTGACTTTGTTCTACTGTAGGTCAACATGTGTTTTCCTCCTTCTTCTCTTCTCTGTTTTCTCATTACTGTGCAGATGATGTGGAGTGATAAAGATCCCCATGCCCACTGTCAGCATGCACACATTGGTCCCACCTCTGAAAGTTAGCATCTCCAAACATTACCTTCTAAATGGTAAATGGCAGGCATTTATATAGCGCCTTTATCCAAAGCGCTGTACAATTGATTCTTCTCCATTCACCCATTCATACACACACTCACACACCGACGGTGATTGGCTGCCATGCAAGGCCCCGACCAGCTCGTCAGAAGCATTTGGGGGTTAGGTGTCTTGCTCAGGGACACTTCGACACAGCCCGGGCCGGGGGATCGAACCGGCAACCCTCCGACTGCCAGACGACTGCTCTTACTGCCTGAGCCATGTCGCCCCCCTCTACCCTCTACCCTCATCCCTCTACCCTCAACCTCTTCTCCATTTTCTGTGATGTTAAATTTCCGTCTTTACAAACTTCTGCTCAGTACCTTCAGGTTAATCATCCGCTAGCTCCCTTCACATAATCTTTGGCATGCTCGCTCTCTCATGTTTGATAAAATAGACTCTTTCTAGGCTCTCCAGGCCTTGGCTGTTTTACATATTCATTAATATGATTTTGCTGGACTTCTGTCTTGGGCACTAAATCCTCTTCAGTTAATAGAGAATTCTGCTGTTCAGCATCTCCTCCCTCTCTAAGCTTCTCTCACTCTACTTAATTTCTCTCTTCCCCCCCAATTGGCTCCCTGCAGCCGCTTCAAAGCCTCAGCCTCGACTACAGCTGTGCCAACCATTCAGCTTGTCTTCATCCTGAACCCATCATCTATCTCTGTGCTCTTCCTCTCATCCCCTGAGATCATTATCTACTGGAAGACGGCATTATCTATCAGTTCCACAGCTCTCCTTCACACTTACATCCCTAAATCTGTCTTCCGTAGCTTCCCAACGTGAGGCTAGTATCTGCCAGCATACAGGCTGCATGGTTCTTTGCAAGGTTCAACTGTGCCCTAATACCTCTATTTCCTCTCTTTTCCACTTTCACATGCCATCTCATGCCTTACAATTACTTATAAGTATTGCCCTCTTAGACATTACTCATGCAGTTATGTCTGATCGGAATTGCTGTAGGTTATTAACACTGATTATACGTTTTTTCTTTCTTGCTTTGAATCCTTTCTTTTCTTTTCTGCCACCCTATAGGGCTACCAGCATGGCCAGGACTTGATAGCAGGCCAATGTATGCATCACTAAACTTATATTGAGTGCTTTAGTAAAACCACCCCATTTATTGTAATACAGGATTTGGCTTGATGTTGAGGATAGTTGAGAAATAATGCAATCAGACTTCCAAATTGTTTAATATTTTGTAAAAAATGACTACAAGAATGAATGTGCTTCAGCCTCCCTCAGAAATGTAACTCTTAAACAATCGCATTATGCCATTATGAGACTGAAACAATTTGTTACCTACTCTACATGACATTCATTTGGGTTATTTAGTTAAGTACTCTAGCACATTGGGTTGGAAATAAAAGAATGGATAAGAGGTGAAGACTGTCAGCTTTAATTTCAGGGTACAGTATTTACAGCGATGTTAAGTGATCTGTGTAGAAATTACGCCCTTTTTATACATAGTCCCCCCATTTTAGTGAAGCAAAAGCAATGGAATGAACATAATCTGAAACAAAGTCATCATCTTTAGTACTTGGTTGTAAATCCTTTGCATTTGATCACCTTGAATTTGGATCCTATTATGACTGAGGAACTGAATAAAAAAATAAAAAAATGTGTTTAAAAAAAAAGAGATTTTCTACTATCAATCAACGTCCCTAGCAGCCATGTTGGGCTGCTTCGCTGGAAATTGTGAAGATTATCTAAATTATTACCAGTCTCATTCCTCATATAGTTAGTCTCTAGGCTAATTATTTACTACTCCAGACCTAGGGAACACTACTTTACTGCTGTCTTTTAAGTTGCATGTCCTTTGTCTTGTTTTTATAACATATAAGATATGAAGGAGGTAGAAGATGTTTCACGTGCAGCTCAACAGCAGACACAATCCCCCCACAGGGGTCGCTAGTGAGCAGAAATACACTGTTATACTGCTCAGATTAAATCCTCCCATGATCCCTGGGCTGTGCTAGAGCACTGCTCTGAGGGACAATTTTCTGCGTTTATATATTAAACAAAAAAACATTCCTGATGTGTAATACAACATTGTGAACACGCGTTTTTCTAAATTGAGTGAAATAATTTATTTGTAATACTACCGAAGCATAAGATACACACATTGATAATATGTGTACCATAAAAATGTCTGTATCATAGACTCAAACTCAAATTCCTCATTTATTCATTGAAAAAACCAATAAACCTTCAATTACTGTATATTTGCAAGGCAGCGCGTGGACCCATCCTTACGCAAACATTTGCTTCAAAACACATAAATATCCCTCAGCACCTAATTTAAGATAGCGAGAAATTAATAATTCAAGCAAGGCAGTACATTTTAGCAGCACTTCATTGCACATTAATATGGGCAAGTGAAACCTCAGCCGACAAAAGCCTCACTGATTTCTGTGCATCAGCAACTCTTCCACCCAAGAAGGCTGTAAAAGCACTGAGCTTCTCTCAGTCTTCTGTAATTGCCCATTGGCAACCCCCAACCCCCACAAACGAAATTACAACCCAAAACAGAACCAGAGCATCTCTCCAGCAGGTGAGTCTTCATAGGAATCAGAAGTGGCTTCAACAGATTCACTTGAGAATCAACCACATTTCAAAAGAGAAAGCATTGCATGTGTTCCGCTGTGTGCTTGACATCAGAAATCAGTGAAATACAGGACAGCACATTCACAATTTTTGCCGGTGAAATATTGTGCACAGCATTTACAACTGCAGTATAAAAAAATTGCTTTCTCTGCAAATTAATACCTCACGCATCTCTGCAAATGGTGGTGTTAATTTTGTAAATTGAGGTCTGGAATCAGGGAACTACTTATTCCACAACATTACTTATATATGGGTGACTTGCATATCATATATTTAATATCCCATAAATCATACAGTGATATAGTTCTGGCAATAGGTACTTAGGTGTCTCATAGGAGTTGGGCCTGCAGTCTACTGGCTACAATTCCTGTTACCTAAACGGTGTCCATGAGACAACATTTCAGGAAAACATCTGTCTAAGGAAAATGTCAGTCGGTCTATGGAAAAACGGCCGTCAGTCTTAGGAAAAGGTCCATCAGTTTAAAGAAAACATCCGTCAGTCAAAGGAAAATGACCCTCAGCCTATGGAAAACCTTCTTCAGTCTATGAAAAACGTCCATCTCTCTAAGGAGCACATTGGTCAGTCTATGGACGTTTTCAACAGATTGATGAATTTTTTCCTTAGACAAAAGGACTTTTTCCTGAGATGTTGTCTCAGGGCCATTGTATCCTTAGTCATTATGCTGCAATGCTGAAAAAACCTGTCTCATTAATATGAGCAACAACCTTGAATTAGATCACAAAAGGGTATTATGTCAGGCCACATTAATCATATTATGTCAGATCATATCTGTGTCAGTTTTAGTGGTAACTGAATGTTTTATTTGCTGGTCTCTTTGGTGTGTTGTGTGACCTCAATCTGCCTTGCTATTAATTGACTTCTCAAGAAAGTAAAAACTTAGAAGTCAAGAATGCTTTCCTCTTCAAGCGAGTACAAATTCTGTTATAATCTAATTTTGAATAAAAAAAATTAAAAAAACAACACAAGCCTATCCATTGAAACCTGCTCCCTTATTAGACATTAATTCAACTAATTTAGATTTGAATATAACATATGTATGGTGATCCTACGGCTAGTCATATACTAGCCATATACTGTTGGCCAAATCACTTATGTGAGGACTGAATCAATCCCATAAGCATGGTTGCCAGGGACACCGAGTGAAATAAAACACCATTACAGGGCACTGCGCTAATGCACAGCAATAGAGGCAAATTAACAGCCAGAAGTGAGCTTCACATGAGCAAAGGGTGTCAGGGAACCCAGTCTACATGTTTCCATATTGAACCCCGTCAAGGATCCTTGAGAGGTGGTTGGGGAATTGATGGATTATTGATGCTAAAAGGTTACATTTAAATTAAACCAGGAAGGGTTCATGTGAAAAAAAATAATTAAGGGGAAGCGTCTCCAAATTCAAGCCCCAATCAGCTGTGATTGATATGATGGGATGGTTTACCCTACAGTACTGTGCAGAACACAGAGGACGTGATTCACAAAGTGTTTGCACCTGCAAACCCATGACAGAGAAAATAATTATTTCCTAAACATGTGCAAATGGGTTGTATTACACACAAGAGAAGAGTGGAATCCTTTCTCCATGTCTGTCAGCTTTTATGCATACAGAATGTAATTGTGGCTATGCTGACAGAGAGGTTATTGGAATTGGATTAATGCAAATCATAAAAAAATATGACTACATTATTTTGGATTACATTTTATAGGATCTTTACCTAAGGCATTACTGCTGGTTCAAGATGTTTGAAAACCAGGTATAAACTTTGTATCAAGTGAAGCAGAACTGTCTCTGTCAAAACTATTTGTTAGCCATCACTGCCAGGAGGTTGTTGCAGGCACAAGGGGTTGTAGGGCAACCTCTCTGTAACTAAAGTTCTTTGCTTTATTATACATTTCTATATCTACAAATATCTTCCATATTTATATTTGAGTTTTCTGTAATCATAACAACATAAATGAATAACAATTACTTGGAAATCCTTCTGACATATTTGAGCCTCTGCCGCAAGTGACACCAAGCTGAATTTAAACATTCAAATGGGTTGCACCATTCAGCACAGCTGCAGAGCATATGATTTGACCACTACAAAATATGTAAAGCAACCGATGGCACAGTGCAGTGACTGTGACGCGGAACATTGTTTTGAAGACAGCATTCAGTGCAGCTTACAACGCCTCACTAACAGATGCCCCATTGGTGCATCTCAATACCGCGACACTGGAATGAGTGGAGACGCACACAGTGCTCACCTCGTATGAACCACTTCCACATTTGTTTTTTCCCCTCGGAATTGGTTTCCCGATCATGTTTGCAATAATTGACTCAACTTGTGCCCTATCAAGAAATCTTTACAGGACTCAAAAAACATATGAACATATTATGAGTATGAAGGTTTTGTGACTGCCAAGGTCGTGGGGTTCAGAAAAATAAAGTGATTCATTTATTTTAAATTTAATTAATTTAAAAATTCAATGTGAAGATGTCAGGTCAGATGGATAAGGCTGGACCTCAGACATCAGATATCTGGTAAGTATCTGAATTACAAACTAGAGTAGTAATTCAGAGCATGATTCATTTGTTTTTATACATGTAGATTCTTTTTTTTAAATGGTGACATTCCTATATGGAATTAATGTTGAAGACTGACCAAATAATGCACCCCAAAATCACCCCCATTCAGAACCCAGCCTCCTCATTCCACTATCTGCACTGGCAGGAAGCATTTGCATTAATTGTTTTTTTGTGTTTTTATCATTTACATAATTACATACGCCACTATTCTGAGAACAAAAGTGTATACAAATTTCCACAGGATGTCCAGTAATTTGAGACTTCTGCTGCCTTTCTGAACGAGGTCCCTCCTGAGTGTGTGACGCAGGACTGGCGATAAGGCATTGTGAACAGAGAGGACAAAAACGGCATCAGGACGTGCTGGAATATCTCAGTCCAGCAACAAGAAACAATGACATGATGAATATGCATGAGTTTACGGCAATTGAAAACGTGATGCATCTAAAGGCACCAATGATGGAGGATTGCTGTGGGTCGTTCGATGGAACAATGATGCAATTTCAATACTCTGGAAGCAATGTGATCTGTATGTTTTACTGTCAACATTTTTTTAAATTTAAACATTGTGTCTTCGTGTCCACTGACGCACTGCGCAATGAAAAATAAGGCCCTAGTTCACTACAACCACCATGGACATTATGCATTCAATAGTTTATAGATGTGAATAGCACCAGGTGTTCAATGTCGCACCAGAGAGATTAAATATACTTTAACTGTACTGGCCCTGTTACATTCTGTTTCTAACAAATGCTTAAAAAAAATCACCTGAATTCTTTTTCAGGTGGAGCCTTTTTTACAGTCTCTGTCACAGTGGTTCTTTTGTTACAGGTGCAAGCCAAGGCTGTTCCATGAAACAAATATGATCAGAGTCAGCTGCAGCATAACACAGTTACCTTTATTCTGCCAGGTACAGTAGAGGGCAGCTTTTATCTGATTTCCACTGAATAGGAACTAATGATAAGACTGGTGTCCACAGACCACTCTTATCATAAGCTCTTCAAATACACACTATCACTGATAAAATACTTCCCAAACCAGCTAATTGGCATGTGCATATCCCTGGTCCAATGAAAGGCAAGGTCTATCAAAGAGTGCTGCAAAACAAATACAGATACAGAAAGAAAAAACACTTTTACAGTAGGTACTTGTAACTGCTGAAGTGATCTTCAGGCAACTAGCAGGAGCTGAAGAGGACTACAGTATAGACCTGGCAGACCATCAGCAGGGAGGAGCTCAGCACCTGGTGATGTCTATGGGTCACAGACTTCAAGCAGTCATTGCATGCAAAGTGTATGCTACAAAGTACTAATTATGACCATTCATTGACATATCATTAATATGTCCCAAACATTATGGTGCTCTGAAATAGGGGGCATGTATAACAAGGGCTGTAATTTGTATATACAGTAAAATACCATTTAATAAAAGCGGATAATGTGCACTTTAACCACATGCAAATTGTTTGATTACAAACCTAAAACTGTGGAGTACAGCCAAATCGAGTTTTGTCTCAAACATTACGGCACTGTAAATATATAACTTATCACTACAAAGTAAAACAAAGAGTGGACCCAGGATTCCCAGATATGGCACTCATATCAGGGTGTTTGAAAGTATGCAGGGAAAGGCACTCGGTGGCAGAATCGGAGCTCTGGGGGGTGCTGGAGAAGCAGCACAGCCTGCCTTCATTACCGATCCAGTATAACGCATCTGCAGTGACAGTCTTCAGTACAAACACAATAAGAAGGGATTAAACTGCAGCTTTTCTTCTGTCACATTTGTTTTTTCCCCCTGTTCGCACTAATTATCTAGTCTCTAAGACAAGTTGTCTGAAACTGAAGGCTCCCTGTTGTGAATGCAGCCCCTCAAACATATACACACACATTGAAGCAATTGGAGAAAAGCAAGAAGGAGAAGGAGAAGGAGAAGGAGAAGGAGAAGGAGAAGGAGAAGGAGAAGGAGAAGGAGAAGGAGAAGGAGAAGGAGAAGGAGAAGGAGAAGGAGAAGGAGAAGGAGAAGAAGAACTGTGTATACTAAAATGGTTGTGGGACATCGGCTTTGATGCTGATCAGGGGGGTATACAACAACGCAAGCTTAACATACCGAGGGTTTCTTTGCATTCACCGGCTTGACAAAACCACAATCAGTGGAGTGCTGCACATTCTAGAGCTTATACAGTAAATGTAAAAACTTGCCTGAAGCAATCACAACAAAGTTTATTTATAAACTGCTCAATTAACACCTCAATGTTATATCAGTTAAAACGTAAATACTGTGTTTATGCATAATGGACAGATGGGGCTCTATTCGATCACCTATGTCACCTCTGTCTGGAACTGGCTCTGCGTACAGTTCACAGGATATTCTGACCATACAAATTTCTAAAATGATAACAATACAATATACAGCCTCATACCAGAGTATGGAATGTCCTATTCATCAGATATACTTTTAACTGCTTTTCAGAAATTGTGGAGACACTAGCTAAATCATATATATTTTTATATTTGCTGCTTTAATGATGGCCTGTTGATATGAGACTGGGATTTGGAAGCTGTATCAGTAAAAGGTTTTGGCAGTGTGGGAGTGGTGAGTTCTAAGCAGCAGATGGAAGCATATAATGAATTATGGGCACTAAAATTGAGTGAAAGTCAGATGAATAGACAGACAGAGAGACAGACAGATGCCCAAAATGCCCAGTTATTCTGCCCTATACGTTTCACAGAGAAATCTGCAAACACAAGCTGTGATTCACAAAACCTTCATCTTTCTCAAATGTAAATGTAAAAAAAAGCATTCTTTTTTATTATTGTTGGTTTCTTCCAAACAGTTAAAACATATTTAAACAAATGGCATACTGCTAACATCACCTCTGTGCTCTTAAGTGTAGATTTAAAAAAAAAAGAAAGTGAATGACTCTGTAGCTTTTTCCATACACAGTAAGTGCATGACAGAGTGAGAATCATTGCCTTGAGCAAAGGCACTGCACTTGAATTTCAGTGATAGGATGAGAGCGGTTCGAATGCTCTCTAGAATACAGCGAGTGCTTCGGAGGTCACAGGTGAAATGTTATCCACAGAAGACACGAGAGGTGACGCGATAATGACTGGTGGAACACCGCATCCCGTTAAGGACGCTTGTGACAATCCACGACAGAGCAGGCGCGCAAACAGAATCCAGCCAGTGACAGCTGAAAGGCACGCGTGTACGCAGCGGGGAGGCTCAGGGAGAAGGTGCGTGTGGCGACGGCGCGTTTGGGAAATGCAGTACACGGTAAAGGATGCTGTTTGAGCATACATTGAACAGAGGAGATAAGACACCGGGAGAAGGAGTGGGTGAGGCTCTGGCGGGGGAGTGATTGACATCCGGTCCCCGTGGAGCTGTGATCCCCCTCTGCTGGCTCCTGCAGGTATGAGCGAAGGGAACGGACTCCATCTCCTGCCATACTGTCTGCTCTCAGCTGGAGCTGGCCCTGGTGTCTGAGCTGCTATCAATCCACTGGCACTTACACTGTGTGTGTGTGTGTGTGTGTGTGTGTGTGCGTGTGTGTGTGTGTGTATGTGTGAGTGCGTGTGAGTGAGTGTGTGTGTATGTGTGTGCGTGTGTGTGTGTGTGTATGTGTGAGTGCGTGTGAGTGAGTGTGTGTGTGTGTGTGTGTGTGTGTGCCTGTGTGTGTGAGTGTGTGTGAGTGAGTGTGTGTGTGTGTGTGTGTATGTGTGAGTGAGTGTGTGTGTGTGTGTGTGTGTGTGCCTGTGTGTGTGAGTGTGTGTGCGTATGCATGTGCATGCTTGTACGTGCAACTCTACAGCAGAATGAATAAAAGCTGAATATCTCTGATATCTCTGAGGTAACAGCTCACAGAAACAGAAGGAAAAGACCAGCGGACCTTTTCATTCGGCACTTGTTTTACTCAGTGAGGATGGGACAGAGGTCGTAGTGATACTCATAAGGCAAGTCGGGCTGTTTCTGAACGAGCTCATACAAGCAAAGTACAGAAAGAAATGCTCTACAGGTTAAACTGACACTCAGTGGATACAATCACATAAACATCCGAGTGCACTCACACACCTTAGTCAATAGTTTTAACTTTATGAAAAGTTTTATCTAAGGGAGATCAATCACTAATTAGCCACTCAGCATTACAAAGATTTTAAAAAATTAGGGCAAATTAGGAGCCTTTTTTCCCAGGCTAGTGATAGTAGATGCACATTAGCAGTCATTATCTAGGCATTGAGAGTGGCACTTATACTCCATTAATGCGATTAAAAATGATCACAGTAAAATAGGCGTAAAAAAAGGCAGATGATGGAAATTCAGGCACATTTAATGAGGAGGTGGTCATAGAATGGCCTGACCAGCTTTTCCTTAATTATACTCCACAAAAGTGCATTTTGCAACATGGAATTAGTATAAATCCAATGGGCTTGCATGTTATGTGCAATATGATTCTACTTAGAGGGAATCTCACCACATCAAGGCTTCAGCCAACAGGCTAGCATGCATCTCTGACCCCCTTTATCTATTTTATCCTATTGAAAGTCACCAAGTTAATTAAAATGTCATCCATACAGTCACTGTAAACCAAAATGGAACTTTTACAGACAGGTTTTATGAAGCCTACACATTCAGCAGTAAAACAGGTCGCTAACTCGGCAGCATGCGATGTGTCCTGGATCGTGTCATGCCCCAAAACTTTTACAGCTCCTCTGACCTTGCTCTTCGCTTTTCTGCACAGCTTTATTGTCTTATGCTCGTAATGAAAAACAATAATAAATAAATATATACGTGAATATGAATATGGAGGAAATTAAAAATTAACACTCTTTCGTCTCCCTGGCATGTGAAGGACAAACTGTCCCTCCATAGTGTTCAGAAACAACAAATTTCCCGGCCACTCCCTGGCCCCAGGGTAGCAGAGGGGTATTTCCTGCAGAGGACAGAGGGAGAAGCTGGAGTAGCCTCCCACCGACGGCAAGGCGGTGAGAGAGGACACGCGTATCTCAGGGCGGCTTTTATCCGACAGACTCCCGTGTCAGATGCTGCAGGTGATGTGATTCAGGAAGGGAGCCCCGTGTGACCGCAGTGCAGACGGGAGGGCCGCACTATCTCAGGAGGAGCGGGGCTCAGTGGTGCACAGAGCCAGCAGGGGAGGACCGACCCGGACCAGGGTAAGCGGGCTTATCTGTGTGGAGCTGCTGCAGCCTCACGGCAGGAACAGCACACAGCCCATGGCATTCACTCACAGCGATGACGACTCACACCTGCAAAGCTCATGTAGCAGGAATCGATCCTGAAATTCAGCTGGAGCAGAGCTGTGTGCTCCTGCTGTATCCACTACGCTCGCCTCTCTCACATATAGGACAGGGCCGACAGTACCCAGTATACTAGCACTCCAATCATTGAGTGAAGATGTTTCATACACTGTCGCTCTGTCCGATATTCAGCAGTGACGACAGTTGATTATTGCAGGTATTGCATGTATGCTAGGAAGATTACAGCTCATGATACCATGTGAGCACAGGTGCTTATTTATTGTGGTCATGTATTGTCTTTGAAAGTGTAGCTAGGGTTTGAGTGGCTGTGCGGTGAGACAGTCTGAGGGAAGATTTGACATACTGTAGTTATGCAACCAGGTGCCGGAGAGGTAAAGTCCCAGGTGGGATACAGTTGCTGCACTCCTCTCAGGAGCTTCGGCAAACATGCTGTGTGTAAACTGGCCTTGGTGAAGGTGTCAGCCCAAGCCAATAAAGAAGAATCAAATGAACAAATAGAAAAAAACAAACAGAACATCCACCTTTTTGCACGGAAAATATGTGGCCTAAACTGAATGAGAAAAGAATATTGCATATGATACTGTGTATGAAATTCATTTAATTTTCTTTTGAGGAAAAGCCACATAATAATTAAAAATGTAACTTTCGGTTGGTTTCGTTGACATGTTTGCCGGGTATTTGTATGACCTTTCAACAGCATTCGTAAGGTTCAGAGATTTCAAAGCTTTCCCCACTCTGGGTCTGAATATAAGGGCCATGTTGTTTCTGTTTAGCGCCTCAGTGAGAACAATGTGAAATATCTGGGTGAGCACTAAAGTTCCTCTAGAGGCTGATAAACGGTTTAACACAACAATAAAATAAACCCTTCAAAGATATCACAGGGCCTTTCTGGAGCCACAGTGCCATTATGAACAAATAATATCTTGTTCCAGGCAAATATTAATCCTCAAAGGCAGAAACATGTTAGCCTGACGTCACCTTCCCTTTCTGGGTACACAACCGTGACACAAATGTAAGGGAGTAGACACTAAGTTCCATCAGCAGAAAATGAGAAAGCCATGACATAAGACATCTGAACGGAATACGACTATTTACAACCAACCAAACCCAAATGTGTACAGATCGAATGCATTACTCCAGAGTGGCTAGATATCACTGGAGTACTTTCTGACAGGTGTAAGGACGGAGGTGACTGGTTGATTTGTTTGTAAGAGCTCTGGGATGCACAGATCACTCGTTAATTCTCGGAGGAAGCTGAGATATTTCCCACATCAGCCCGACCTGACATCACAGGACAAGGGGCCCAAAGGTAAGATCTCAGTAAATTGAGATTTGTTTCTTTGATGACCGCTGCATCAGTGGGACGGCTATATCTTTTCCACACTTCATGTCTTCTGTTAGGAAGATTGTCAGGCACTCTCAGATGTACGGTTTGCTCCGCAGGGAACACCCACGCACGCCTTCCGAGTGCATGTCCGCGGAGATTTAAAAAAAAAAGGACAGACTCTCTCCTCGAACACCACCTGTGCTTCAAACACTTCTCTCAGCTCCCATATGCACCGCCCTGACTGGACCGAGACGTGGGCCTGTGAGCTGTGAGATGCAGACTGAACTCAATCAAATGCTCCATCAACTTTAGAAGTGTAGAGTACGCAAAATGAATGTGTATTAATGGGGAACATGGGGGAAACCTGAGTGGCCGGCTGTCAAATCTGGAAGATAAAGATGAGGCCGCAGTATCTGGTTGCAAATTACCATTGCCCATGTCAAGGTTCCGCTTGAAATAATTTGCAATGGAGCAAGAAGGATCTGCAAAATATGAATGAGATTTAGAATGCCGATGACTATATATTTGAAGGTTTAAACAGTCCTTTGATCAATAGGAAATCATACCACTTCAGTGTGTACACATAGGTGAATTGTATATATGTGAACTGGTAACTTTGACAAAAAAATATGGCTTTTCTACATATTACCACTTTGATCTGATATTACAATCAGAAATTCACATATGTAATAAAACAATAAAACAGGAGATCAGGCTGAATGTGCATAACAACAGAGTTTTCCATCTGATTGCCTGATCATGACAATCTACCCCCATCCATAGGCGTATATGTATCGAGCCTTTAATCCATTTTCTGCATCATGTTACTAAATGCTCACATTATTATCAGACAAAGACTATTGATTTGACCTAAGCTGTAGTTATTCATCCGAAGACTGAACTACTCTCTGTACACCTCATATAATTACCTATCCTGTTTAATTGCAAGAGTAGTTTAGATATTAGGAGAGGAAAAGAGAATCGATATTTGACCATTTACAAAGAGTTTTACCGTAAATTGGTTTCACAAACAAGGAAACCTCAAGTCAACAGAGGGCAGCAGCAGAAATAATGAAATGTGACTGTGGCCTTGTGGGCATGTCTTTAGCCAGGTGTGTGGCTGTGCTGTTCTGAAACTGCAGTCACAGCAGAGGCTGCCGTTTCAGTCACACAAACATTGTCCTTCAAAGACGAAAAGACGCATTTACAGTAAGCAGTGCACAGTCAGAATGAACACAGCCAGTACTATTTTTACATCTTCAAGGACCACAGTAAAAGGACAAGAGCACACTTTTATAATCCATACATTTCACAAAAGTCTGAAGTTGATCAAGTAAATAAACTAATAAGTCATGTTACAGTAGCTCTACGGCATCAATGCTACTGTATGTTCATGAAAAGTACACATGAATTCTATATACAGAAGGAAGAATATTGATATAGCAAGAAGCATATGAAGGAAAATCCCCTACCATGTCACTGCCATCCTATGCAGATTGCCTCATAGGAAATGTAAGAGAAGGCGTCTAAAAAAACAAATCCTTAAGTTTGGCTTTTGATGCAACCATATAATTGAGCAACATTAAATTGTCAACACTAGTGGAGTCAGACAGTGCTAGCAGCAGCATGCAGACTGCAAAACAACTTCAAATTGCATTTCTTGCTTTGGATGATTTTATACAAAAGCACGCCTGATGGTGCTTTCTGTTTAGATACCAAATTCTCACAACGGCCACTTGGGATTCATATTGTATTTACATTGTATTATATTGTAAATTCTGAGGGAAACGATAAAGAAAAAATTAAAGCTAACATACTTTTATCTACAGAGCTCCCCTGGTCACGCTGGGTAAAAAAAACAATTTAAATGTAGAAATCTGTACTCTCGGTTTTGAAATCCACGTGTCCGGTTTGCCGATAGGTACCCTCAGTTTTGTTAACCCTAATATTGTGCTGACTGGTGAACTCTGGAGTGAAACAAAGCAGTGGCGTGTATGGGAACAGTCAGTGACATGTTTAACGGCACAGGAGTATTATCAACATTAGTATTAGTATTATCAGTTGAAACGCAATACTAATCACTTGATGCGAATGTACAGGATGTGACTCTAATGGTCTTTAAATAGCACCCTCTGCAATTGCCATCAGCTGAATCATGGGGTTCCACAGTGCATAATTGTGGAGTCTGCACGTTTCCTGATCTCATTGTGGAGATATGGGAAAAGTCATTGCGAGGAAAGCTCAGTTTGTGGCAGTATCTGCCAGAGAAAGGAAAGTTATTAAATAAAATATTATCAAATGATGAAAATGCCCTGATGAACAGCTTGGCAAACATGGTGACATACCACGTGGTTATGTTTTCCATTTTAACTGGATTTAACAAGAGATGTGTAGGTACAATGCCTTCATTTACAGATTGTCCTCACAATCATAATTCCAGATGGGGAGTGCATGTCAAGCTTTAAATTGGAATTTTCTTACGGAATTATTATCCAACAAATGGCAAACGCGAGCCTCAAATAACCTCAAGTCAAATATAAGGCGTTCTGGATATTCAGATATTCCATTTCAATAGAGGTTTTTAAATCAATCATTGCATAACTGTCTTGAAGTGAACTTTGGTTATTTTCATTCATAAAACAAGTCCTCATTTTTTCACATCAGAAGAGCTCTGTGAATTCAAAGATTGTAGCTCTGTACAGGGGCTATTCTCGAATGCATTGACAGGGTGGGCATTTTGACATATCAGATGGGCTTTCTTTTCAAATGTAATGAGCACAGTTCACGCATCAATTTCGATTTCAACATTGCTGTGAGCAGACAATGAAACAAATCAAAGAACTGACAGACCATTCTAAGAGGCTGTAACTTTATCACAGAGAAACATGAGCCTAAACCTTGAACTCAAACACATTTTGAACAAATGTCTTTAACAATGTCCTTAGAATATTAAAGAAATAAAACCCTGGAATGTTTGGGGGCAGGGTTGTAGGGATCACAGAGCAGAGGGGCCATTATTGAACTTACAGTAGACACTATTGGGTTGTACAAGTTGGGCTACTGAGAACATATGTATATCAAGGTAAACAGACATAAATAGATGGAGATTGAAACAAACAATATCTCAACTAGAAAGCCAGGCCATAGACAACACATCAGACCAAAAAGCCCAGAAAATAGCCATGATAGCCAGGTTTTGCACGTCCGTGACTCACATGTCACATAGTGTTGTAGTAGTCCTGTTAGTAGTCACAGTAGTAGTAGTTGTAGTACTTGTTGTAGTAGTAGCTTGTAACCATACAGCGTGTTCTGTATTGATGCACATTGTCTAAAAAAAATATTTTATTGTCTCTGTAGCGCACGCTGTTCATATTTTGGCTCTGGTCACATTTTTCACACATCTTTATGCCTATAATTTGTCTGTCACATCAATGACATGCAGTACAATTTTTATACACATACGTATACATATATATATATATATATATATATATATATATATATATATATACACACACACTTTTTGTTAGATTGGTTGCTTTCTGATACACAATGTAAAGTGATCAGAGGCATTTAATTAGATCCTGCCCTGTGTCTCTGCATGTCCAGAACCGCAGCTGAAGCCCTGCTTCCTGCCCTGTGTCTCTGCATGTCCAGAGCAGCAGCTGAAGCCCTGCTTCCTGCCCTGTGTCTCTGCATGTCCAGAACCGCAGCTGAAGCCCTGCTTCCTGCCCTGTGTCTCTGCATGTCCAGAACCGCAGCTGAAGCCCTGCTTCCTGCCCTGTGTCTCTGCATGTCCAGAACCGCAGCAGAAGCCCTGCTTCCTGCCCTGTGTCTCTGCATGTTCGTAGCAGCAGCTGGCAGATGGTTTCATGCCTGCTCCTCAGCACCACGCTCCATCTGGACAGCATTAGAGGTAGGTGCGATCGACTGCCTCCGAGAAAACACTCAGTTTGCGTGACTTCAAAGGAAAACAATATGGCCGGCTATAAAAGGGAGGCAGCGATTTTCCTTAAGCTGTGGTCAAGAGAGGATACTCCTCTGCTTATCAGCCAACGCACCAGGGTGTCAGCACTTCTAAAAAAAGGGGAGAGCAGGAGAGGGAGAAAGAGGGGAAAAGACATTCTGAGAGAAGAGGGGTTGTAAGCTGGTCTTTCTCTGATATAGTACTCCTCTTCCTGTATAGCACTCATATTGCTGAAAGCCAGGGACTGATGTGAGGAGTGATCCTTTTAAGAAAGGAATCCCAATTCTGCTGCACAGGGATGAAATGACAGCAGCCATTGCAGCCAAATTTGTCTGATTCCAGCCCCCACGGACTGACTGACTCACACATCTGCATGTACATGGACACACACTCACACCAGTTTAAAATCAAAACTAAAACAACCCTTGGTTTCTGATCTTTCCGTACTTTATGGTTGACTGCCTTACAGAGTGCCTGGCACAGAACAGATGGATAGAGACTTCATTATCTAGTTCCTTTTGTCGTTTCCCATGTGACAACTAGGTAAAACTTCAAAACAAAATCCAACAAAGGAACATGCATGGCCAACTTATTTATAAAATGTTGGTAGTAATGCTGCTTTTAGCATAGACTCCATTTGAATCTTTCTGTGTCTATTCTTGTAAAACTATTGGATTTTCTCTCAGTACACAATGTACAAGGATCACAGGGAATTATACAGGTATGCACTGAATAATTGATTGTGTGTAATCAAGTATGATTTCAAAGTGACACCCGCATTCATAAAATATGCATAAGCCATGTTCTGTAAGAAATGGGGTAGAATTCTATAACGTGCCTAGCCTGAAAGAAAGAGCATCTTGCAAAATCACATTTTTGCAGATATGTATAACAAACAAAAAATTGGGTGAAACTGCAAAGTACACTTTACGAAACTGAAAGGTGGACATGTACGCCTGCGATGCAGGGAATAGTTAATGCCGGTCGTTAAAAAGCCGCTGGTAATTGGAGGTGTTAATGGAGCAGCCTTTCTGAAAAAGCAGTGCCAGCTCACACAATGAAAGTGAACAATCCCCAGTAGGATAGGAGCCATTAATCGTAATTCAATCATGCGCTCAAAAAAAAAATCTCTGTGAACAATTCAGTAAGCTCAGTCCCCATACCTGCCAATCTCTGGTGTCATAATGTCTGTACTTTATAATGCGAGGGCACTTTTCAAAACAGACGCAATTCAACAATAGCAATTATTGTTAAAAACAAGCAGGCTGTGTACAATGCTTTCGCAGCTTTTTTAATCTTCCGACCATTAATGATGGTTACAGAGCGCATGGGGAAACATTAATGTGCTAGCAACAATTTACCATATCTACTGTGTGCAGACAAGAAAGCCCAGCCAGGATTTTTTTTAACAGACACTTGGTTGGTTGAGTGAGAAACAACTGAATGAAGGAGAATAGAAAGTAATCATCTCAAAAGAGGGTTTCAACTGATACTAACCACATATTTCGTTTTATATTATTAATTTTATTCATATATACTTAGTTATGACTTTAAGAGAATGAGGTGCAATAATGATAATTTGACAGTAGCCAATTAATTTGGCCAGTTTGACAGTAGCCAATTAATTTGACAAAATGTAAATAATTCTAAGAGGTCGACATAACTCTTATAAGAGCTGTAGATAAGGAAGGGACATAGGCAATAAACTCAATTTAAAATCCTGCCATTAAAGTCTGCCCACCCATCATATATATATATAACAATATTTGTAAAAACTCCTCTATTAATGGAAATGAGCAGGGAGTCTTCCTTGTTATATTCGACACGGCTGACATTCTGCAATTGAGCTCCTTGTTTTCTAATAATAGGGAAGGAACGCTGAATTTGAACTCTGAAGCTGTACTTCATATTCACACATGTGCTGTGATTGGCTCATGGAATTGCCAATAAACCAAAACCAACTCTGGCAGTGTGAGGATAGGCCATCTAATTCCTGTCAAGAAGGACAGATGAAAATTGTAATATATAAGCTGTCAAGCAAATCAAAATCTAACCCCGTTATTTACAAGATCAATGCTAATTTAACAACATAATTTGCAATTTTGCTGGCTATCTGTTATGCTACTGCAGTGCTTGGTGTATGCAGTGTGAAAAATGATTTGCCATGTAAGTGAATCTCCCTTGAGAACCATCTCTATTCTTTTCAAGTGCAAATGAAAAATATGTAAATTTTATCAACACAAATTTGTAGAGTTACTATTGATAATACATTTCTTACCTTGTGATATTATTGTAAAACAATGTATATTATTGGGTTCCCAAGCCACTGTCTAAAATGTTTTAAAAATTCTCTCAGATTTTGGTGAGCAACATGTATTTGATTAAGTTAGATTTTGCTCCCTGAAGAAGACCAGATTGGTTGAAACATGTTGCTGCATATCACTACTACCCATAGCCAGTCACCATTTGCTGGTTTTCCATCTGTTTGGAGAGCTACCCATGCATTCTATGTCCTGTCTAGCTAAAACAGATGGCATTCTTTTTTTTCACCAAATTCAGGTTCCTTGCCTCTTTTTGGATGATTTTTTGTGAAGGTAAAGCCCCACTGTTTAGATTTTGCTGGTTAAAATGATACTAACCATAACCATACTGGGTCACTGGGTCACTGGGTCACAACCGTACTGGGTCACTTTTCCCCAAATGTCACGTGGCTGACCTCAACCCCAAGTCTTTAATCTCTAATAGAATCTGTTTACTGCTGTGGGTACCCCCAGCGGGTTTTTCCACAGAAGTGTGATTTTAAAAAAGAGAAACTGTGACCCATTATGTCTTACTGCACTACTAGACGCATAAACCATAAAATTGCCAGGCTATAGTAGGAATCTGTGACATGCTGTATGCAGTTTAGCCCAGTGTGTATGGTTGTAAACATGCCTTTCATGATTAAACACAGTGGGAGTGTTCATGTGTGTGTCGGCTTTAACTGTAGTTAAAATTGTAGCACCAACATCATCATTGTTCAAATCCACTGAAACTGCTTATTGTATTAAACATGGTTACCATTCTCATTGCACCCAACTTGCTTTATGTTGCTTGCTGACTGTTAGGATGCTCAAAAAGATTGTTAGGTTACAAATCATGGCTTTTACAATACCTGTAATAAAGCAGTCCAATGGTTTATTAAAATATTTTTTCCAGGCAAACTCAACTGCAAAACTATCCATTGTAAATGCTTATGAAAACATAGCCTATTTAAGCAGATCACTGATTATATTTGGAAAAATTGTCCCAGAATATGTGGCTCAGACAGGCCAGTGCATAGTGCTCACTCTTTATTCACAAATATATACATTTTATAGGTGTATTTAACTTTGTTATTTTGTGTGTGTGTATTGAGGGGGATTTGTTTAGTAAGAATACACATTTAATCGTCTTTAACCGATTAAATGTGCAGCCTTCACCAATAATGAGAAGTATATGTGTTGATGACCGTCTCTTCAGGAAACTGAGCCTCATAAGACACTTAAGAGGGCTTGTGTGTGTTTGAACTATGTAAGTCATACTATTATGGATGATACTATTTACAACAAGAAAATAAATCTGACTTTAGCCCTAACATCTGATGATCTGACGAGTTATTTTGCCAGCTTTTCAGTTTGCCCCAGGGTCAAGGATCTTTTCCCGCGCTGCACAAGTGGGATTACTGAAAGAACAGAATGATAATGGGAGAAAGACCACACAGCACCCCTTCTCAATGCATTCCTCATACAAATATGCTCTTTTTTGGCATATTTGTATGGATAATAAAATAACCATGCTACGCTACAAAAGGAGATCTGCTGTCAGACACAGATGGGAGGAGTGAGCTGCAGCCGGAGTTCAGTCTAATCGCCATGCACTCTTTATGTTGCTTCAGAAAACGTCTGCCATCTTCTGCAAATCACCATGTGGCCATGAAGAAACGAGCAATTACTGCTCCTGTAATCACGGCCAGCCGTGATAAATCACAAGGTAGTTCAGATGCATTTATCTGCATTCTGTCATCCTAGTTGTTGCCGGGCTCACATTTTGTGGAACTTCCAAAAGTACAGATGCATTGAGGCTAACAAAGTTAATTTTGCACGCCCCACCCCCCCCACCCCCATTGTTTAACCACTTTTCAGATGATTTAATGCAGGTACAAAATGCTGCACTGCAGTTTAGTTAATGTACCCAAGCATGTGGAAATGTTTCCCCCATGACAGCATTTACCAACTGCAAGGACTTAGTAAGTCTGGTCTTCTGCTGTGATTTTTGTTTCTGCGTGGATGTTGCTGCACAATATTTTGAGTTCAGTGGTCAGGGAAATGGATGAAGATGGTCTAAGAATGGGGGCATAATTGTCAGAGAGAATGGTTTTGTTTATAATGCCTGGCTGCTAGAGATTTCACAGATTTTATTTACCAAAGGGGCAGAAGGGCTCTTGTTTTTCTAATCATGATGCAAATGCACTGATTGATATTCAACTTCTAATAACTAGGAATTAGTAATTAAATTGCTAAGCATGCATGCTTTTCTTGGATACATACTGTACAACAGTATCATTCTGCATATGAATATAGGCACTTAATCTGAACTGCACACAATCTATGTACCGCCACCCTTTGTGAGAAAGTGCACTAAAATATGCTGCATTAGAGCCTATGATTTAAGCACTGCCTCACCATTCCATATTCCCCCCTCCCAAACAACTCCAAACTCTCCAGAGTATAAATTAAACCCATTTTGCTTAAAAAGGGATTATTTTAATAACCTCTCCTTAACACTGAAGAGTTGAAGACATATACCTCTTTTACATAATTACTTGAAAATGGTTCAGATTTTATGTGGAGGTCTTTAGAAATTTATGGGTTTATAATGAGAACTCAACAGATAAAAGCACTACCTTTTTGAAACCATTTGAAAAATGACATGGCAAAGTGCAACAATTACCGACAAGAAAACTGTCAGGCTGGTTTCTAAATTCTGTCTGTCTTCAATGTGAGACATATTCTTCTATACATTATGGCTCAAACTTTTCCATTAAGAAGAAAATAGAAAAATAAATTACAATACAAAGTGAATATCACAGAAACAAATGTAAAATGCACTATGTAAAGTGGGCTATTGTATGACTGCAAGGGCATTTTTCCACTCCTCAATGAACGCAACATTCAATGTAGTTGAAGACGCAGCTGCATTTTCTTTTTTGCTTAAGTGGTAAAATTGCGTCTAGTAGTGCGGTAAGACACATGGGTCACAGTTTCTCTTTTTTAAAATAACACTTCTGTGGAAAAACCCGCTGGGGGTACCCACAGCAGTAAACTAAATTCTATTAGAGATGAAAGACTTGGGGTTGAGGTCAGCCACGTGACATTTGGGGAAAAGTGACCCAGTACGGCAAAATCATAACAAAATGAGTCAACCATTGGCAAATAGGAATAGAAAAAAAAAAAAAAAAAAAAAACCTAAACATCTCCTTTTCCTGCTGGAGCAGCAACATTGGTCAGGAAATGCATCATCTTCCAGCCTCCGGCAGCAGACTCTCAGACAGAAAAAGGAAATTGCTGGTTTGCTTTTAACATGGAGAACGGAGACGCACCCTGGTCGGCCTTCCAGGGCTAAAAGACAGGAGAAACAAAGCTGGCCTTTTAATGACACAGGCATTCATCAGATATCAAAGGGCCACGATAGCTCTCTGTTCTGCTTTCATGCGGATGGGGAAGATGAAATCAAAGAACAAACTGCAGACCCACATCCGCCATCTACGTCTGAGTGCACTGGACAGACAGGCCTCAAAGGACCAAGCACATCTCTGACAGTGTGTGTATGGTCCCAACGTGAGGCTTCAATAACCCAGAGTGCAACGGTTTCCATTCATATCAGACCTGTAAAATCATTGGAACTATCTGTCGGGAGACCACATTTATGTTATGTTGCTCCAGACAGAGCGTTAGTAATAAATATTAATTATGAATCATTATTATTTGTTATTTAGCTGGTGCATTTATCCAAAGCGACTTACAGTTGATTAAACTAAGCAGGGGACAATCCCCCCTGGAGCAATACGGGGTTAAGGGCCTCGTCAGGGACCCAACAGTTGCACAGTTCTCATTGTGGCTTGAACCACCAACCTTCCGGATCCCAGTCTCACCTTAGCCACAAGGCTACATGTAGCTGGGGCTGTCAGTGTGCGTACACTGAGACGAAGCTCATCTCAGGGCTGCTGTGTAAACAGAAACTAAGAGTCTGTGAAGGATAATTATTGCGGTTATCTTTCGCCTCTGTCCCAGCAGTCAGACCTTGCCTGTATCGCACCCAAGCAGGAGATGGACAGGGGACAGAGAACACACGGACACTTCAGCCACCTATGAGGACTGAGCAGTCTGGGGCCTACCCTCCCTGCGGTCATGTGTATCACAGTTCATTAAGCAGGGACTTCCACTACCACGGAAAAGGCTGCAATTCCTGCAATTTCGGATCTAAATCTAAAAGGGCACCATAGCAAGACATCACATTATCGCAGACTGCATGATGATACATGTTAAAAACAACAACGCTCCACCAAGCACTTTAACAACCTGCTCCTGATAGGGCCCAGACAAATGAGAGCAGTAATGTGTTGCACAGCTGAAGTTCACATTAAACAGGATGCTTTCTGTTTGTTTTATATGTTCTCAACAGGAAGTGGGGGAAAGACATATTTCAAAGAATGAACCAAGCAAAATATTTTTTCACAAAACTTAAACTTACAGGTAAAGGCCAGAAAGCAGACAGGAATAAACAATGATTATATTGTTCAGTACAGCCCTGCAGTTTATACATGGCATTTTAAAGGAATTTGCCTTTGGTCGGTCACATCATCGGAACCAGTGTTAAAACACCGGCCTGCGGAAGCTGGTCTTTAGACTCTTCAGCTGGGAAATACCGATTTGGTTTCCTGACCTGGGAGATACATTAGAATGAGGATGAGTGATTGTGCTGGTGTAGAGACCAGATGCCCACACACATATAAGAGTGTGCACGCGCACACACACACACACACACACACGCACACACACACACACACACACACACACACACACACACACACACACGCTCTCTCTCTCTCTCTCTCTCTCTCTCTCTCTGTAATATATCTCTAATATATGACAACACTGTACATTCTAAGCAACTAATGATATTTTATCTTGGAGCTTCCATTGAACCCTCGTCTTAATCCTTTATCACATTCTTTTTGTTTGCCACATAGTTCTCTCAGGCTAAGCCATACCCCTTACTCTACATGGCAAACGAAAAAATGTGATTTTTCCATTTCCTTTCTGGAATCTAGGGAAAGCCATGGAAAGCACTTGAGCAGGCATTCTATCTGGTCCCAACCTTTGGGAAACACCTTGTAATGGTTTCTTACAAGCTCTTGTATTAATCATGTCAGAAAGACTTAACTGCCAGCCCTGTGTGTATCGAAACCACACGCCTCAGACTCAATGGTCCTCCTCTCATGTGTAATGCCCACTTATTCCTCCCATTCATTCCTGTGGCTGACTACTGGGCTTGGACCCACACTTTCATTAATAACATACAAGGCTTCCTGGCTTGCACTAATACAAACGCTGCATTATGTTATTTTTTTATCTAATGCATTTAAACGGCTTTGCTCCTCCAAGAAGGCTTACAGAACACTTAAACCCTCATACACACAACATAAATGAAGACAAAAAAACACCAGTGATAAACACTGCCAATCAGAGCCAGCCCAAGCCTTTGTGGGACCCTAAGCAGCAACCACCCACCCCCAAATCCACTTACCGTCCACTTGGCTCACCTACTGTCTTATAGAGATTATTTTATGAACGCCAATCATTCAAATTACGAATAAATACAACTAAAGTGGGACTTGTATACAGCCATAATACCATTAAATGTCTACTCTATCTACTGTTTGAATGTGTACCACTGAATCACTCCCTAATGCGATACCCTCACAGCACAGCTACATAGGGCTGACGTAAGTGCAATTTCACGATTACTAGGATGTAGTGGCTATTTCCCTTACTGCGGACTGAGATTTGTGTCAAAATGATCAAATAAAACATGCTTTTGACACAGATTTGTGTCCAAAATATTTGTGATTGAAAGCAAATAAATAAATATTGCAATTCATTCTTAACTGTAATTAACTAACAATGCCTTCACTTTGGTGCTTAATACAATATTTTGTTTGATTAATTTAACACAGATCTGATTTAATAGTAGAGCAAGCAGTAGTAAGGGAAGTAGCCGCTGTGTGTTATTGGGCGAGCTGTCTCCATGCTACATCACGACTACCTCCCACAGATGCAATGCACACCATTCCCCTTAATGATCTTCCATCACAGTTTACTTTTTAGGCCTATTTTTGGCCTAACTGTATGTCTCTGGCAGTTTTCTTCTAATTTTTCCACCTCATAGCAGCTTCTTTAAACTTTCATTGGCACAACCCAGATCCTCAGGTTGACAAACGCCTCCTTAGGCAATCAAAAGCTTAGAAGCAAGACTAGATAATGAAAGCCTCTTATATCTGCGCTAAGGAAGCAATCAAACACACCTGATTAATCCAAAACACATGTGAAGCCAGTTGTCCCAAATATTATGGTGCCCTGAAATAGGGGGACTATGCACAAAAAGGGCCAGCTCTGCTGCCAGTACAATGTATTCACCATGGCACACAGCCTCTGTTGAGACCTGAGGGACATTGGTCCGAATTCAAGATTTTTAATTCAAATAATGTACCTCTAGTCCAAAACCAACTGGTATCCACAAGATTGAAAACTGAAGAAAATCTGCCTTTGAAACTGTACAATGGCTGTGAGAATAACCACCTTGATTTGTGTGATTGAAAAAATTCACATTCAACACAGCAGCAACATCACAAAACGAATCTGACTATCACTGTTTACACTACAAAACAGCAGTGAAGTTCTGTTTGTACTATTTCAGGTGGCCTATAGGGTTGTGTGCATTATATTAAAATAAATACCAATTTCCCTAATCCCCCCATTTCTAAAAGAGATGTATGGAGTGGAAGGGCCTAGATATGATGGTGGATCTACCCAGGCATAGAAAGGTCAAAACATGAATGGGATGAGGTACATCTTAGCACCCCAAAGGACCAGCAAAAATGTACTACCAGTAAGTGGTCCGTGTTTGACTACTGCAGCCATTGACTGTAGAGTATTTACACCGCATGAAGATTTAACATGCTAGCTTACACCCATGATAGATTCCATTAGTGTGGCCAGCACTTCATTATCCTTGCAGATAAGATTTTTTTTCTTTTGTCTTTTCTCCTGGGAGACCTTCACTCTTTTTCATTCTACATCACGACTCAAACCCCTTTCCATTATAGCTGGTTACTGAGATACAGAGCTTTACAAAACAGTGCTGTCACCATAGAGCAAAAGAGCAAATAAAAGCAATGCATATGAACTGTAAGTGCGGAACAGACTCTATATAATAGATACATTGCGCAGGATACCTTTCCCAGCTGTGAGCATAACATAATGTCTGCAAGGAATAGCCAGAACCTAAAGAATACCATTCTCAATATTGATGGAGATGAAAGGCAGGTTAACACACTGGAGATCAGGTTAGTACCCTGACTGAGGCACAATCGACACAAGTCACAATGGGCCTCTGCAATAACCTCAAAAGTAATGGTTTAAAGGTACAAAAGGTAAGATTTTTGTGTTAAAACGTTGTTACAAGACCATAGTAAATCCCTTTCTATCATTGAAAAAGGCTCACTGACATGTTCACTCACAATGCCTGTGTTTATAGTAATTAAAATTGGATTTCAAAATATACAGTTGACGGCCGACACTCGTACCAAAACATGGTATAACTGTACAATAATTCAAGCTCATTGGTAGGAAATTGGTTCTAATTGCCACAGCCAATCGCATTTCAATGTCAGTGTGTTTACAGAGAAGGGGGAGGGACAAGTAGTGTTGTGGTTTGAGCGTTTGTTGCTGCTATTCCTCTCTCAACCGAAATTACCTATCACACCTTTAAAGATTAACAGAGCTTGTACATGTAGTCACATATAAATGATAACATTGTGTACAACCACTATTCATAATTTCATTCAGGACACTATTAGTGTTGTCCTAGCCAGAGCGCTGTGGTTTTAAACAGCCAGGGTTCATCCTATTTCTACTTTATCAGCTTCTCACAATGCACCAGGCACCTACATGTAGCCATCAGTGAGAAATATTCCAGCAGTGAGCAAGTGGTATGAGATCTCTTTGGGTACTCTGCAGCACTTAGCATGAAAGATAGTCACTGCTTTGTGGGAATGTAAACTGAAGAAGAGAACACATTTCCGCTACGGTACTCCTTGCAATGGCGCAGGTTGGACCGTGGAGACTTGCGAGACATGGTTATAGTATATATTTTCTGAGAAAATAAAGAGGGAAAATTGTTCTAGTAAAATGGATCAGATCTACAAATGTGCTACGTTGTTCAGACAGTTTTGTCTTAAAATGGACATATTTCCATAAAAAAATTGCAGCCGTACATATCCAATGCTATGAGTTGCTGCACTGTAATCAGATCAGAACTGTGAATAAGATGAGAAAACAATGCATTAATTCGTTACTCCAAATTGAGGATAAACTACAAAGGAATCGATAGCCTCCAAGACTGAAATAACAGTCACAAGTGCCTATGCAAGCATATTAAGTGGAACAAAATAAATAAATCAATAAATAAATAAATGAAAAAATAAATAAATAAAGAGATAAATAAAGAAATAAATAAACAGTTAATTCTTACAGTTAATAATTAACAGCACTTTCTCTCCCATGGGGCTTGTAGTATACTGTAAGACCTTCCCTCTCATTTGTGCCGTATGATTAAGAACCACCGCCCCATTACTCTGACTGCAGGGACAGAAAGGTGATATGCAAAACCACAGGGAAGATCTGCATGTGGGATGTCCCATCTGCAGATCTGGCCACTGAGCCTGCCTAGAGCCCAATAACAGAACTGCAATGTTATTCCTGCCCCAATTAGCTTGATGTCTTCTGTTCAGTATTCACTGTGAAAGGACAAGCAGGTAGGAACACCAATTCTGCCGTCTGCTGTATCTGTAATCTGCTTGCTTACATCCCACAAAAACAGAGAAAAATCAATGAACCGGGCCAATCTTATTGTCAAAGTAACACAGTAAATGCACTTCCTTTCAACCTTGCTGGCATCCAGTCTGTCTTGGAGGTAATTAAAGAATGGATATCAGAGCTTGCCATGGAAAGCAAAACAAACTTAGTTTCAGGGCTGGCATTGAGAAACAGTATGCAAAGCAGCCTATTTTGAGGTATATAAGCATAATAGATGGAGTTAAGATGCAGTTCTGAGCAAAAGTTGTTGAAAATTCCCTAAAGTGAAGATGCTTTCAAAAATTATTAAATGTATAGAAATATTTTAAAAATGTACTAAAGAGCAGCGAAGAGTTAAAAACAAAATCAAAGCAATACTTGTGGTGACCACCCTTTGCCTTTTAAACAGCATCAGTTTCATAAGAAAATCAGCTGGTAGATTGCTCCAAACATATTGGAGAACTTGCCACCGAGATTTTGCCTGTCTCGCTTACTTCTGGCTCTCCGGGTAATCCCAGACAGCATCAAGCAAGTTAAAAGCTGAAATGTCAACTAATACTGGTGCAGGCAGACCCCAGGCAGACCCCAGTGGAGTTGCCAAGGAGCAATGAAGTACAGTGGTCCTGGCATACTGAAACCCTCTCTCACTGTTTAGTCCGAGCCACAAGGTGCACCACGTTAAAACCTCAAAAGGACACGTCACTACAGAGGCCCACACAAAATATTCAGAGAGACTATTCACTTCACTCCATGTTGAGCTCGTCACACACACACACTAACTGAGCACTTTCTTAGGAACACCAAAGTTGAATACTCAGTTTTTCGCACCATTCTGAGTGAACTCTCAAGACAGTTGTGCGTAAAAAATACCATGAGATCAGCAGTTACAGATAATCGCATGAATAATTACGTGTCCGGGTGTTCCTAATAAAGCGCTCAGTGAGAATATATTTATATTTATTTATAACATGAGGTGTTGCCCATTTCATCTCTACCAATGAAATCACACTTCAAGTCGAATGTGAAACACAGCACAATAAAATGTACAAATTGCTGATTGCATATTCCATAGAGTGCACGCAATACCCAAGTCCTGCGCATATTTTGCCCAGCCGACATTAATGGTGATGCTTATGATAGCCAGATAGCACAGGCTTGCCTTTGAGTCAGTTGCGATGAGTCACTGCAGAGAAGATGCTGCTCAATTTCATCCTATTAAACAAGACGGATGAGCCTAAATGTTGTCCCTTGTTTTTGTTCATTTTTATTTATTTTTTTTAAATCGGCACTGGCCTCAGGAATCTATGACTCAATGGTAATCCCACAATGGAAAATGACAATAAAGTAGAAAAAATTGTGACAGCAACTGTATGCGGGAGTAATTGTACAATGCAGACCTATACAGAAAAAGTATTCGCCCCCTTTGTAATTGCCTCTATTATTGCATATTTGTCACACTGAAAGGTTTCAGATCTTTAGACAAAATATAATATTAGACAACGGGTAACCTGAGTAAATACAAAACACATTTTTTAAATGACTCATTTATTTGATTTAAAAAGTTATCAAACGCCCATATCACCCCTGTGAAAGAATAATTGCCCCTTAATCTTACTGACTGGCAATGACTGCAAACAAACACTTCCTATTATTTTAAATCTGTCACATCGCCGTGGAGGGATGAGGGGAAAAAAAGTTGTTGAAATGTATCAGTCTGGAAAGGGCTACAAAAACATTTCTAAGGCTCTGGGACTCTACTGAACCCCAATGAGAGCCACTATCTCGAATTTGAGAATACTTGATAGAGTGGTGAACCTTCACAGGAGTGGCCAGTCTACCAAGATTACTCCAAGGGGGCAGCAACAACTCACTCAGGAAGTCACAAATTACCCTACAAGAGAACATGCAAAGACCGGCAGGCCTCTCTAGCCTCAGTTAGACAATGATCCACACAAAAGGCAAGTCCACATCTAATTGACTTTAAAAAATCAATAAAGTTTTGGAGTTGTCTAGTCAAAGTCCTGACTTAAATTCAATAGATATGCTGTGGCAGGGCCTGAAAAGAACAAATCATGTACAAAAAGCAATGTCAAAGACTGATTTCAAATTATAGGAAGTGTTTCATTGCAATTATTGCCACTAAAGGTGGTGAAACCAGTTAGGTTTAAGGGGGCAAATAAACAACAATAAAAATAGTCGTAATTTTAACAATTTATCTAAAGATATGAAACCATTCAGTGTGACAAATATGAAATAATGGAGGAAATCTGAAGGGGGCAAATACTTCTTCACAGCATTGTATATGAAACACCATTTCAGTGCATTGTTATAATGAATCCATTTCATTAACAATTGACAATGGATTTAGTTTAACCATAAGGCATATGAAATATTTATGCGCACTGAGCTTAATGTTTCCTGTGCAAGTCACAAAGCATTATGAATTAACTGTATTGAAGTATAATCAGACCGAGCTGAATGGCAGTTTGTATACAGGTTTGTATAAAATAATATACTGTATAGGCTTACAAATGTTATTCAGAAATTATATAGATACAGAAATATCACTTGTTTGTGAACCACAGACTGGCGTGTGGCGCAGTACATCCTCTCCATAGTAATATAAGGGCAGAAGACCATGTTTATGAGAAGAGGCATAATTTCTGACCTCAAAACACTACTGTGACTTTACACAAATATGGACAATAACGGAAAAAGAAAAGCATGGATGTGATTGAAATGATTAGAAAAACAATAAATAAAACATTTCCAAATACATTGAGATGTACTCACTTCCATTTTAAACCATGTATGGCAGAGAAACCAATTGTATCGTACTGCTTGTCGGTCCCTCAGTTTTTGAATAACGATTACAGACATGACAGAGGCAGCAGCCTGGATTTGTTTTGGTTGTTGATCCACCTACCCCTTTCTCTTTACCCTGTTTTTCCATCTGATAAATACGATTTAAAGAATTGACTTTGATTTATTTTTGTTTCTTTCTGCTCTGTTTTCACGCATTTTACTTAAGATATAGCTTGAACAATTAATTAAACACAAGCATCCAGTGAGCAAGAAGCAGGCAACATGGCAGGACAAGTGTTCAAGGCATGTGATTAAGAGACATTTCCCAATTTCCCCTTCTCCTGCCCTCCTAGGAGGCCTGAAGTGACTTTCAAAACCAGAACAGTAAGTAAGTGTATGTAAGAGCTTGGTGTAAGTAAAAAATCAGAGAGAGGTAAAATACAAATACATTTAAATGACATAAAAAACCATTTTTAGCATTCTTAAAATATTGCAGTTTATTGACATAATATGCAGATATGCTGCATAATGGAGGTATCAGTTAAGCAAGAGATGCATTTTTTTTAGTTTTAGTTTAGTGATCATATAATTAGATACAGTCAGGTCCATAAATATTGGGACATCGACACAATTCTCCTCTTTTTGGCTCTATCCCACCACAATGGATTTGAAATGAAACAAACAAGATATCCTTTAACTGCAGACTTTCAGCTTTCATTTGAGGGTATTTACATCCAAATCAGGTGAACAGTGTAGGAATTACAACAGTTTCTATATGTGCCTCCCACTTTTTAAGGGACCAAAAGTAATGGGACAATTGGCTGCTCAGCTGTTCCATGGCCAGGTGTGTGTTATTCCCTCATTATCTCATTCACAAGGAGCAGATAAAAGGTCTAGAGTTCATTTCAAGTGTGCTATTTGCATTTGGAATCTGTTGCTGTCAACTCTCAATATGAGATCCAAAGAGCTGTCACTATCAGTGAAGCAAGCCATCATTAGGCTGAAAAATCAAAACAAACCCATCAGAGAGATAGCAAAAACATTAGGTGTGGCCAAATCAACTGTTTGGAAGATTCTTAAAAAGAAAGAACGCACCGGTGAGCTCAGCAACACCAAAAGACCCGGAAGACCACGGAAAACAACTGTGGTGGATGACAGAAGAATTCTTTCCCTGGTGAAGAAAAACCACTTCACAACAGTTGGCCAGATCAAGAACACTCTCCAGGAGGTAGGTGTATGTGTGTCAAAGTCAACAATCAAGAGAAGACTTCACCAGAGTGAATACAGAGGGTTCACCACAAGATGTAAACCATTGGTGAGCCTCAAAAACAGGAAGACCAGATTAGAGTTTGCCAAACAACATCTAAAAAAGCCTTTACAGTTCTGGAACAACATCCTATGGACAGATGAGACAAAGATCAACTTGATGGGAAGAGAAGAGTATGGAGAAGGAAAGGAACTGCTCATGATCCAAAACATACCACCTCATCAGTGAAGCATGGTGGTGGTAGTGTCATGGCGTGGGCATGTATGGCTGCCAATGGAACTGGTTCCCTTGTATTTATTGATGATGTGACTGCTGACAAAAGCAGCAGGATGAATTCTGAAGTGTTTTGAGCAATATTATCTGCTCATATTCAACTCATTGGACCGCGCTTCACAGTGCAAATGGACAATGACCCGAAGCATACTGCGAAAGCAACCAAAGAGTTTTTTAAGGCAAAGAAGTGGAATGTTATGCAATGGCCAAGTCAATCACCTGACCTGAATCCGATTGAACATGCATTTCACTTGCTGAAGACAAAACTGAAGGGAAAATGCCCCAAGAACAAGCAGGAACTGAAGACAGTTGCAGTAGAGGCCTGGCAGAACATCACCAGGGATGAAACTCAGCGTCTGGTGATGTCTATGCGTTCCAGACTTCAGGCTGTAATTGACTGCAAAGGATTTGCAACCAAGTATTAAAAAGTGAAAGTTTGATTTATGATTGTTAGTTTGTCCCATTACTTTTGGTCCCTTTAAAAGTGGGAGGCACATATACAAACTGTTGTAATTCCTACACCGTTCACCTGATTTGGATGTAAATACCCTCAAATTAAAGCTGGAAGTCTGCAGTTCAAGCACATCTTTCATTTCAAATCCATTGTGGTGGTGTATAGAGCCAAAAAGATGAGAATTGTGTCCCAATATTTATGGACCTGACTGTAACTGTATGTACTCTCGTGCCACTTGAACACTTTATACTTGATAGAATTTTTTTTCAAAAATTTTTACAGAGGCAATTGTACAGTACAGTTCTCAAGGGTACCCAGAAATTTGACCTGCAAACCTCTGTTAAAAGAAGCCTCATTCCATAGCTACAGTACCACTCTGTGTCCAATGGTAAAAGGCTAACATTAAGACATTCCTTTGAAAACTAGGTTAATAGGATCCACACAAGCAGGCTTCCTGCTTCAATACGGCTGATAACTCACAAAAGAGTCAAAGCTCTTGGAGCTGCTCATCTGCCTGCAGTGAAATAAAGCCATCTAATTCAGTCAAATCTAAATGACTGACACCAGCCGCAAAGTGAGTGGGCATTCTGCAGTTGATTAGATGACCTCCACATATGGAGATGATCACCTACCATCTGGGAAAAAATATTACTGTTGCTCATTTCATGTGGTTTATTTGGAATGTTTTTGGGTTTTTTGTTTTGCTGATTAAGTACCAGGTAAGTAAACATCAGCATTGCCCACACTAGGATATTATGGAGGCTCATTAGTAATTCTCCATTAGGACCTTTAATGGATTAATCAGTTTTGGACTAGCTTGGACTTTTCTTTTACAATCGATTCACTTACCTCAGAAAATAAAATCTTAAAAGAAATATGTGGAGAGACATTCAATGATTTACTATACACAATCATATTGCCATATTGCAATATACAGTGGGGTCCAAAGGCCGGAGACCATGAGTGAAAATGCTTATATTTTTCATTCTTTTCTGATTTAATACATTACTAATATTATCAGCATAACAATTTGAGTGAAAATTTTAAAAAATGACAATAATTTCAGAATTTCTTTGCTTTAATGGCAAGGTGCACTCAAGCAGACTGAGACCATTTGTGCAAAACCTGTTGATTCCTCTTATCCCAGCATTATTATTATTATGTTTAAATAGCATCTTGTGATGTTACTGAATGCTTGGCTTTTGTCAGTCTTAAAGTGCCCCCATAAACATTCAGTGGGGGTGAATTGTGTTCTTGCAAAGCTTTAAAGTAACTTTCATTTGTTTAAATGTTTTCAAAATCCTAAATCTGTTTGTTTATTTCCAGGATTACATTCCCTTTTCAGTTTCAAATGTCCGCATTAGCCTATATGTGTGGCTATGTTTTCTTGCCCTTTTCTGGTCTACCGTAAAGTTCTCTGCGAAAAGTGCAGTTAAGGCTGGCTTATTTTGAGCGAATTAAGGTGAAATGAGCTTGCTTTTCAATAGCAAACTGATCTTAGCACTGCTGGTCAACTTGGACCATCAGGGTATTCTCTGTGACCCCAACCAAAGCTGAAGAAATGTATTTTTATCATTAAATCTGATTATGTTTGTACTTAAAATAATTACACAGCCCATTTTATAGAAAGTTCTAATGGGTTTGTCCAGTGCGTCCCTTAGTTTTATGTGCAGTTTTCTTGAATTTTAGGCTATATACATGAATGAGCGAAAACCAACTGTTCACTTACCGTCTATCAACGTTAATCAACGTTATTCACTTCATCTGTGAGTGGTCATAATGTTTTGGCTCATCAGTATATATGTGCTCTTTGGAATGTACAGGTAACTCTGAGGAAGAAGTCTCTGCGTTTTTGTCTTTAGGTGCGCTCCAACTCCAGCCTTTCCTTTAATCTGTCCACTTCAGATTTTTGTCTCAGTATTCTGCTACAGTTGTCAAGCACCCCACTTTCTATTGTTTGCTGCAGCACACAGGCACATCTGCTTCTGTTGACATACATTTATTGTATTATTGAGCTTGGTTGTGTGCGCGGGGATGAGTGGGGGGTTGTTAGTGTGTTGTTGAAGGCTCCTGGCTCAGACCCCACAGTCTGCTACAAACTACAGCCATTTTGTAAGATTACTTCAATTGAACTCAGTGAGATGCTATGAGAATTTTTCTAGAGTTCAGCTGAAAATCCCACAAGGTATAACTGAGCCACTCTTTGTGTAGCTCCAAAATGTTTAAAATGTCCATACAGATGATCATGGACATTCTTTCCTCAAAAGGATCTTTTATGGATTGCAGTTTGTTTGTTTGTGTGTGTGTGTGTGTGTGTGTGTGTGTGTGTGTATATGTGTGTGTGTGTGTGTGTCTGTGCGTGTCGGCGGGAAGGGGTGGATTCAATTCTTTAAAGACATCCATCATTCGGCACCATACAAGGGGTAGAAAGGGGGAGAAAGACACAAGGATAAAGACAAATCTAACTTCATCTGACATTCAAAATGAGGTGAACAGCAAACATCCTTGGGGAAATCAGTCTTTTTGTCTTCTTTAGACACTGAACTGATTCAGAGGCTTTGCTATTAGACAGTTCAGCTAAATAACAGAAGGTTTTGAGTTCAAATGCCTTGACTGCATCACACTGTCGTACACAGTGTCCACTATACCTGTGATTTGTACTTGCAATTAAACAGAATGACTCGAACATTCTGTCACTCTGTTGTCTCATGTCGCACATACAAGTGCATTGACCAAATGAGCCCTAGGCTACAGCGTAGCCTTCATGCATAAAACAATATATTAAAAATATAAATGCATATATTTTTTACTTTTTATGCATGTCTCTTCAGTATCATAACATTAAACTCCGCATATGGTTGCAACAGAACATTACAGAAAAGGGAACAGATTATAGATGCAACATCACGATTAGCATATTATTCACATTTAAGTAAGTATTCCACATCCTGCTGAGATGGAAAGATGAAAATGCACAGGGCTGAGTTACATTAAAGAATGTAAGGGGGCAGGGGTATAATAGCTCTGGAAAAGAGCTGGTGCATTTCAGAAATGTGGGTGAAGTTGTAGAAAATTTTAAATTAGCATGTTAATGTACAAATCTTTATAAAAAATGTATTCTTGCTGTAATAGCTAGGGCTGCTTTGAACCATAGGTCTACTAGGAACCCACATTCAACATATTCAGCATCTAGAAAGGTATAAACTATACTTCACTCCCCAGTTAGCAATGACTTTATAAAAGTAATGCGCAATATTCTCAGCTGTCCAATTAGTCAGCACCACCTCTCCACTGATATGGCAAGACATGATAGTAAATGATATCAAGCCAGTGAGTTACAGCAGGCAAATGCATCCATTTTCTGTCTAGGTTTTTTTTTTTGGCTACTTTCCCAGTCTTTTCAAGGACAGTAGAACATTTGATCACTGTCCATGACTCTTCCAGGACTTTCCAGAATGAAAATATTTTCAAGGGCTTTCCAAGGGCCACGGGAAGCAAATTAATTGCAGATATCTTTAATCTGATATGCAGACTAATTGTAGGATGTATGTGTTGACAGACAGAATTAGCTTTTTATATGCATCTTCACTTTTTTAATACAAAAATGTTGAATCTATGTTACTATATTGGTACTGTATACATGCATTTTCTCAATAAAATTACATTAGTTTAAGGCACACCCCTTACTGAGCAATAAAGGAAATACCATTGGGCTTGCTACCAAACCAGATGAAGGCAAGCAGAAGGCAATCCAATGATAGCTTTCCTAAGTAGCAAGCAACTGTACGTCTTTGAAATGTGGAACACACAGCCTGGTCCGGAATTTACTTTTCATCTAGTTTCTGAGGGTATGAACGCCATTTTACCACCGGAATCTGCTCAATGGAAGGGGGGAAGGTCAGAGAGCTCCTTGCAGGTGGGGCTGAGGGACCACCCTTTTCGCCTGTGTGGAACAGGTTCTTTTTATGTTGGACAACCAGGCAGTTGGCAAACCCGTGTGTCCTCGGTTATTCATAGGAGGCGTAGTTCTCATTCCTTTCCCATCCCAAATCCAGTTAATTTATTTTTATGATAAATATGCTTTGTGTAGGCACCTTAAAAGACAACTTTCAGACTTACCGCTTTGTGTTCTACGATTCATAGGCTTTGCATATTATTTGAAATAATTTGAAAGGAAACTCTTGTGAACACCACAGATATTTATTCTAAAGAATATATATATATTTTTTACATGCATTTTTCATAGCACAGCTACTGTATGTGAACTGAAGCGATTAGTTATCTGACAGAGACACTGGCAAAAAGCATGGAAGGCAAGCCCATTGGGATGAAGGACTGTAACCTACTGTATGTAAAGCCAATGTCAATGTCTCCAAATAGAACAATGCAACAGCAGTAGTAGCAGCAGTAGTAGTAGTATAAACTGGGATGGAAGAGCCTGAATGATGTCGCCCTTTTGAATGGCACAATATCATTACTCCAATTTTAACTGAACACCCGCAAAAACAAGATGGATGTGTCCATTGTTAGCGTCTGCTGCTGGGTGTTTGTGTCCAGTCGAGGCGGTCAGCCAGCTTTAGTGCCATGGTGGGTGTGCACACACAGGGTTGACAGATCTGTTCATTAAGTCCCACCAGTGCTGACGTTGCTCACAACTCAATAACAGCACTGCTGTGTCCTTTCCTTCAAAACATTGGCTCGTCCGAGCAGAACGATGAAAGCAGCAAGATTCTTGGGGAACTTGTTTGCCTAAATCTAATTTGCTTCTGATGCCATGGACTTGTTTATTTGTTATTTTTAAAATAAAATGTACATTTTCCTATTCTTGTATCCCAATACAAGTAATGGTTACATGTTGAGAAATGCAACTAGACAAGCTCCATTGCTTTCACTGCCTCCGGTTATACGTTCTTGACGTGAGATAAAGAAATGTGGCATTTGCTGGGGCTAATATTTCCCATCACTGTTCACCCCGCCATGCATATCCAGCAGCTGCTAAAGATAATGCACAAGTATGATAATAGATCAACTTCCTGCTATCAATTTTTTCCTGAAAAGGACGAGGAGAAAAGTTGCATGCTGTGGTAACCCAGACATAACACACTAATTGAAGTGAGAGGCACAGTTTAAGATTTGTGCCAAGTCCCCTTCCATGCATAAAGAGGCTTAATAGTTTTGAAAATCGCTTTTCCCTCATTCATTTTTTCTTTATTTATTAAGAAAATTGGAATTCAGACATGACTGCCTTATATACAGCAAACAGAGCACACAGACCTTGCACAGAGTGAGTTCCATTCTACCAAGGCACTGCACTGCTGTAGGCCCAAAATGATATTACTAGCACCAGTCGATGGTGGTTACGAACACGCTTGTCTGGGGTGGGGTGGGGTGGGGGGTTTGACACGTGCTGAAAGAGTTAAATCTGCAGACTGTTATTTCACAATTAAGTGAAACTGTGTCTTATGTACAGTACTTTAAGAATAAAAAATATAGTCAAATACGAATTTAAGCCATATAAAAGATTTCTCTAATATGATATTAATGTTAATAATTCACAGAAATATTGACACATTTGAAGTTTTTGCTGAACAGAAAATAATCAATTAAGGAACATGCTGCAAGTCATTCAAATGGAGGAAAGGCAAGCCCAAAAGGTTTCATTTCTAACAATAGATTATAACATGGCACCAGAACTCACAAATATTATAAAATATGTGAAGTGAATATGCAGTGAAACCATTGTAAAGGTAAGCATCTAAGATAAGCATGTGGAAGGTATATTTACCTTATTATTTTCCATTTGCCAGTTTAATATAATAAACTTCCAGTAAGAATGCCTATGCATGCTTGCCACTTATCAGTTTACTCATCTGCCACAAGACCAGCATACCGGCCTGCACATTTTATCACAAGATGCTCACATATACAATAACTGGTGTACCACAAGTACTAGGCCTATTGTGGAAACCATTTTGTTTTATTGGTTTCGGTTAGAATATCTCTAAACAAGAATTGCAGATTTTGTCCGTGATTACTTGAGCAGAGATTTACCGTCACAGATTTGAATTTATTTTGGCAGAACAGAAACCGGGACCCATGGAGAACCCTAGTGGGGAGCATGCATTACTGCAGCTGCTGACAACACGCAGCAGCGCCCTCCGAGAGAAAACGCAGAGGCACACATCAAAGCTCACAGTGCTGCTGCCATGAGACAGAGGATTAGGGCCAACAAATTTCCAGAGGCGATAATGACGAAAGAAAATATCCCTAAAACAGGAAAAAGAGATCCGTAGAGACTGGTGATGGTGTTATTTTCAGAGTACAATCTTGTTATTTAGATGGCAGACAAATAAAAGGCTCAGCTGTGATAAAGCAGACATCTCATAAATTCACTGCGCTCGTGTTTAGCTCAACTGGAAAGTATTGTGGAAGATTCTCCTCGTGCCCCAAGTGAGAAGAGAGCTTGAACAGAAACGTAACACTCCATCAACCCTGAGCTTTCCCTTTCATATTTAATAGTCTTCCATTCTCTTGTTCACCCCAAAGACCCAACGAGATACAGAAGATTATCTGTCTCTGTCCCACCAGATAGGTAAATAGCATTTGTTAGTATTGAAATGGATTAACCAGACTTCAGAGATGCCAACTGGCTAATTTGATCCGGAATGAAGCCCTTTGTTTCCGATTGGATTAACAGCAGAAACATACTCTGGAGAGAAGCGCAGAACAACAGATAGAGTCAGAGCTCATCTCCATTGTTGCCATCCCACCACACTGACACTGAGAGAAAAACAACAAAACCTAGAAAACACACAACAGGTCAGATTGACTTCTCTGTTAAGCACATTCAAGGATTCTACAATGAATGCCCATTGTAAGAGATATATTTCCAAAATATTTATTTAAATACAATTCCCAAACTTAAAATATACTGACATGCTCATTTTGTACCAAATTAACTCAATGAAATTACAAACAAAATACCGCATTCAGTGTCACCTTTTACCCCAGGCAAGAAATACATTTCCTATGAGAAATAGGCCCCGAAGTCTTAATCCAGTTCTTGTCATAGCAATTTGGGTGGGTGTATCTTTCAAAGCACAATGGTATAAAACACAGCAGGCAATCAGTACCACAATCCCGCAGCAGAACACACAAAAAACGACAAAAGATTGTCTGCAACTAAAGCGGTCATCACATCAAATATGACGTCTCCTTGAGAAAGATTGTGAAATACCCATTCCCAGAGGAACCCAATGGAATGGTGACAACACCAACTCTATTTCAGAGACCTTTCCATCAGTTATTATGAATTATGAAGAACAGCAGAGTTCATTTACCGTACAAACTAATCTCTACTTTTCTCAAAAGAACCTACAGACCTTTATTCCTCCAGTTATATTTGATGGGCACAATGAGGCCTTCTCTCAACATCTTCAGTCATTCACCCAACAGGAGGGAAGTCAGAAAACACACAAAACGCTGCATAGTACTGAACAAGCCAATATGAACACATTTATAAGCTCACAGGCACGCAGTCTCTTTCCCTTAAAGGCTTACCGTGTTCTGCGACCCGTTGTGAAAACAGCCGAGCGGGTCTTTCACGGCGTTCGGTGACTGACAGTGCTCAGCTCGACCTCAGGACACAGGCATGAGAGATGCGGAGCTTCTCTGGCATTAGCCCAATCAACACCGCAATGGTGCTTCGGCTCTTCTCACCATTTCTAAAAGCAGTGTTATTGGAGGACAAGACAAGGAGCGCTGCATTGCTCCTCCTCACCTTCTCTCGCATGACAAGAAAGAGCACTCCGTGAAAAGGCTCCATTCAGACACACATCACAAGAAGATGCTAAAACATTACCACAACCTTTTTTACAAAAGGAAACCATCCTATGTGACTGTTAACCAGACAACCCTTAAATCTGACAGCGGATCTTATTTCAGAAATAAAGAGCAAGCAGTATTATGTAGTGATTATGTAGCCGATATGTTGCCTGTGCAAATAAATTCCTGTATTTGAATTCCTGCCATAGTTCAGAGCAGACATGCCCTTCATGCACAACTCACACATGGCAGAAATTAGGAATTATTACACACAACGCGCGAGGACCTGCTGGGAGAAAGCAGATGTAAAATATAGGCCTATATGCAATTAATTATACATGACACTCAGAGAATCAAATCAATTAGATATTGCGGCGGCAAGAATAAATGGTACATAATTGATGGCAGTTCTCGTACATAATGCAGAGCTGTCAGTGAGTCTCAACGTGCAAGTTGTGTGGTGGGTAGATGGGCTGAGCCAGAAAGAAACATTTACCTTAGGCTGAGGTGAATTTGACATTCTTTCTGCATCCATCCAACTTTTTACCATTGGTGTGCCAGTCAAACAACACAGAACAATAATAGCAGAATCACAAGTCCAATCTCAATTTCAGCTTACAAATCAATTTACGCTGGTAAAAGGTACACTGGCACTCGTGCTAGGTTCTCTGTAGTTTGACCTTGCCACAAGCATCTTTTGAACAAACGAAAGAGTAAAGCGGGTTTATTACATAAATTGACATTTTATCTGACATTGCAGGGGACCTCTTTTTCTGACCTCATACACGAGGCAGTGGTCAATGTTGTACTGGTCAGAACTGGGTCAAGGAGGTAGTGGAGTGTGGATTTAGTGAAAGTTTGGTCTGAGCCAAGTGGAAAAGGAAGGAATAAGGCAGGTTTTTTTTGGAGGGTAGACAGATGGCTCACATTAAAAGGAGGAGCCATGTGACATCCCCCTAAACAGCACCACTGAGAACCAGATAATTAAAAGGTATTTAATCAAATTCCTCAAATTAAAAATCCAGCTGGACTCCCCCCATCTCCCGCTGTTTGCTACGTCTCCACCTCTGGATGGCCTGGATCCATCCTACTATGGAGGGCAAGGGTAAAATGTCACAACAAAAATTAACTTTCACACCATCTTTCCCTCATGTATCCACTCCAGGCCCAAAAGTTGCGTAGGCAAGTCCTGGAAATGTTCCGCCTGTGAAGCGTGTATTCAGTTCAAATCCACAACGTTTCTCTAGAGGCATTCCGTCTCAGCATATAAGGCAAGTGGCTGTGATCAGGCAGCGGCTAAGTAGGACACCAATGACAATATGCGGAGCTATCAAACAAATAATTGTGTTCATTTGTTTCGCCAAAGACTCTGACAATTACTTCTATACAACAATTAATACACATCCGTTGACAAGTCACATTCTATTACTAGTGAACTGCTGTAATGGCATCTTGCTGCTGGAGGACTGAATGCAAAACAGGTTTTACCTTTACAGCAGGGACCTCAAACTTCAGTACTGCATCCAGTTTTATTACCATTATCATTATTATTTTTCTATTAGCAGCCAATTTAGGCCGTGGAAGCAAAGAGTGTGTGGAGCCTTTAATCAATCAACGACTGGAATTAAGCACTTAAGTGCTGATAAACACAAAAAGCGCTGACGCAACAACCCTTCCTGCAGTGTAGTTTCAGATCCCGGCTGCAAAGAATTAAAGTTTGAGAAACACCACCCCCTGTGCAGGAAGCCAACTCATAAAGGAGGTCATCTCACTGGCTGTGAAATCCAACCACCACTTTCCTACAATACAAAATACTAAATATACATAGTATACACACAAAAGTGTCATTACCCAAAAACACACATGCCCCATTCCATATTAGAAACCTTGATGAGCCTCAGTGGCATTCTCTCCTCAGTATTTCGATGCAAATCGAGGGCAAAAACACTGACAGGCCCATTTTTGGATGGATGATTGTGGATGTGAAAACAGAAGAGGACTTTTTTGCTAAGCCCTCAGAGGGGAAAGTGACATTCCAATGGAGCTCCTGGACAGAGCCATCATCCTGTCACTGCACAGGCAGCCCTGGCATACCTCCAATAGCAGGTCCAACTGGGCCAGGGACTTATTCTGACATTCAAATCAGACCCAGGTGCCCCAATATGATTAAATCCAGCAAGAGACAAGTCAAATCCTAGGGAGGGATGATCACACTGGCCAAAATAGAATTATATGTAAAGTGGTATCACTAGCAGAGCCCATCAATCAGAGTTTTGCTAATAGTATGATCAGAGACTGCTTCCGATGCCTTAGCATTACAATGCATTAGGTTGGAAATAGCAGTAACAAATCTATGCAGCTTGGCTACAAAACTACACCTTCACCTCTCAAAATTCTCAAGTTCACAAAAAAAGCAAAATTTGATTAAAAAAACCTTAAAAGGTGGTACACGGAAACACAGGAGAGAGGAAGAAATAGTTTTGCTAATTTTTTAAAGTTCCTCGGTTAATTGCTTTCAAAGGTTTAAGGTGAAAAAGGAAATTGAGAAAAATACTGCAAATTAACATCTTTTGATGCTGTTCTTGGACAGTTATTAAGTAAAAAGGCCATTGATACCAATGAAATCCTTATAAGCAATATGCAAGCATTTGCTTCAGTACTTCCTAAGGGGATTGAACTGGGCCATTAAGGGAAATAGGACCTTATGTGAGAAAGATTTTGCCAGGAATAGGCTACATTTACAGAAGATACTACTCATGAGAAGGTTAGAACAGATGGCAAAATAATCAAACTTCACTCATTTGTAGCAGCCAAGCTTTGAGTGGGACTTAAGACAAACGTATGACTGTTAATGGCACTGCACAAAAAAAAGTTATTCTGCGTCAAAATGCCAGTGCTGCCTTTCCAAGATATTTTTGGATTTCAATCAGCATTTTGTTAGCTTTCTTCCTGAGAATGCACTCCAATTAATATTCTTTAGTACACCTGGGACCTCAATAACATGGGATTTCGAGTTGATTGTGACTTCAAGCAAAGGGAATGCAGAAAGAGCCACTCTAAACATCCCACGGACCACCGTGATCCATGAACAGTTGACGGAAATATTTTTATTTACTGAAAAACTAGTTGTGGACATGAACATAAACCAGAGAAAAATAAAAATCACCACATGAGGAAGAAATATACATAATTTACTGAATGAGCCATATGAATGCACAGGCTTGCCATAACCGTTTTGATTCAATGCTGATTTGTGGTACTGAGCTGGATGACTGGATTACAAATACTTTTATGAAGCAGTGTGATCTTTATACGGCTTCCAAATCACACAGCATTTAGGGTGCAGTCATAAGTATTTGGACAGTGGTACAATTTCTGGTCTTTTGAATCTGTACTCCAACACATTGGATTTGATATGAAACAATGAATAGGAAATTATAAGCACTTTATTAGGAACATTTTTACTTTATTGCATGTACTTATTCATGCGATTATCTGATCAGCCAATTGTGTGGCCGCAGTGCAATGCATACAATCCTGTAGATATGATTCAGGAGCCTCTGTTAATGTACACATCAACCATCACAATGGGGAAGAAATGTTATCTAAGTGACTTTGACCGTGGAATGATTGTTGGTGGCAGACAGGGTGGTTTGAGTATCTTAGAAACCGCTGATCTCCTGGGATTTCACACACACTAGTCTCTAGAGTTCGCAAGGAACGGTGCAAAAAAACCCAAAAAGATTCAGCAAGCAGCAGTTCTGCAGACAGAAACACCTGGTTACTGAGAGACGTCCGAGGAGAATGGCCAGACTGGTCGAAGCTGATTACCACACATTACAACAGTGGTATGCAGAAGAGCATCTCTGAACACACAACGCATCCTAACTCTAAGTGGATAGGCTATAGCAGTAAAAATCTAAAGTCTAATACATTCATTCAACCAAACACTTCCGGACTGCACTGTACTCCACTCATTTACTCAATACCCAATGCCAAAGTCGGGTCTGGGCAGAAAATGACCAAAAAGTGTTAAATCAAGAAACTTTATGTTCTTCAAAGGGTATAATAGGCCTATTTATGTACAAAAAAATGTTTATACTACAATGCCTTCGCACGTTTTGATCAGTTCAAACGGGACCTCAATTTACACCGGGTATAACTAGCCATCCTGACAGATCAAAAAGCAATGCTACATAAAGTCTGATGCACGGCTCTATACACTCCGTGGATTCAATCGGTTCAATGAACATTGCAACTTCCAAACATCACAAAACTATGAGTCTACGAAATAGTAGAAGACAAAAGCATGACATGCCTCTAAACCGTACAAACATTAACAAATTTCCGACCAACGTGCTCACAAATGAGTGAATAGCTCCAGATCAATAGCGTTAGACCTAGGTTGGTAGTAAAAAGGTATACGGTCACACTAGCTAATATTTAATTATGAGCCAACTATCTATCTAGCTACAAATGCTTACGGAGCAGGTGGATAAGAGCGAACTACGAGTGACAGCAGATACGAGTCTGCTGTCACAAAATAGCAAACTAGAATTTCACTGATTAGCTAAAGTATATGGGAGATTTAAACTATGGTAAAAAAGGACTGAAATACAACAGCAAATCCAATTAACAATGCATATTTTCTCCATTTCCGCGCGGACGTGATCAGAACTAAACAGGAACTCACCAAACGTGCGTGCTTCAAGGAACGGAGCGCAATGTATTATGGGCAATGAAGTTCACGTTTGGCTTGTTGCCCAATCACAGACAGTAAAGAGATTGGATAGTAGGAGGTGTTAAGGCAATGACTACAAGAGCCACGCTGCACCTCATAGTGAAACGAAGAAATGTCCTTGTTGAAGCCGATTCGTATTTTTGTTACTATTCTTTATAAAGACGCTACGTCATACATTTCTCTAGGAAAGTTAAACATGTTAACGTGTCATTTGATTATCAGAACAGCAGCCCTACTGAGAATAAAGGAATAATTTAAGGAATTAGGAATAATACTGAGAATAATTTAAGAAAATTTGAAAGTTTATAAAAGGTTATATTTCGGACTATTGTAAAAGTATAATGTGACATGATGGTTGGCCCAGGTCTCATTGCTGGCTGCTGTTCTTTTGAGGGGTTTGAGAGGTTGATGGTGACTATTTATAGCTGCATATTATTTCAAATTTACAATTTGTAAGGTTGGGCTTACATGTGAGTACAAGATTCTTAACAGACAGCAAAGTGGCTGCACCATACAAAAAAGTAAATGAATGAGCAAAGTCAAATAGGAGACGGACATAGGGGAACACCAGCTGGCACAGTGATTAGGAGACACAGTTTATAAACATAGTACGCTACACATCCAAACCGGTAAGGTCTAGCAACAGCACTTGCACATACTTAAAGGTACAATAGGTAAGATTTTTGTGTTAAGATATTGTTACAAGACCCTTAAGATATTGTTACAAAATCCCTTCCTATCATTGAAAATTAGTTCTAATTGGCACTGCCACAGTTGTGGTTTGAGCGTATTTGCAGCTGCAATTCCTCTCTTGACCGTTAGAAGTCCGAAATTACCTACTGTACATTTAAAATGTCAGGAAGACCGTACCCCCGATTGCCACTTTACCCCCTCCCGAGGGGCCAGTCGTCCTCGATGGCCACAGAGTCTTCAACAAAGTCGAAGTGCCGCGGCAACCACCGCTGGTGCCTTGAGCGAACAGGGGGGGCTGCAGTCACTGGGTGAGCTGGGGGGTGAGTCAGGGGGTGTCCCTGGAGTCGCCATTGGATTTGTGACCGGGTCGCTGCACTGCGTTTCGTCGAGGCCCAGGTTCAGATCATCGGCTCGTTACCACTCTAGGGAGCGCCTTGCTGCGCTCCTGCGGCGGCACTCCAAGATCTCACAGGGACGTCGGGAGAGGGCAATGTGATGCGGCTTTGAGAAAAGCCTTGCTCTCTACGGCCGTGATAAAGGCTGTGATGAAGTTGCGAGCTATGTGGCCTGGTTCCCCAGGCGTGATAGCTTGCAGGAATGAGTGGAGGGCCAGCTCTTCTTAGGCTGTAGCATGAAACTCAGGGTAGCCACGCCGCACGTAGAACCAGATGTCAGCCGGGAACGGTTTCAGGTTCTCTCCCTCTCTCCACTTCCGGCTCGTCTGCTTATCCCTCATTTGCTCCAGGAAGGCCTCGGCCAGGGTGAGACCTGCGTCTCTCCGTGGGGTCGAGGTCGAGGAGGATCAGGAGGGCGTTCCCAGCGCCAGGTGGACAGCCATCTCTTCAGTGCCCCATTCACTGTACCATACCGCGATCTGAACTTGGCCGAGGTAGGGCTCCAGCGGTTCTGCTCTGGTATAGCGTGGCAGCTTCATCGTCTGGAATAGTCGGCCGGGGGGATGGGGTCAGCACCGGCGCCTCACCTGCCTCTGCTGTGCTGCTTAGCTCGGCACCCCCTGGGCTGCTGGGTCGCCGCTTCCTCTGGGCTGCTGGGTCGGCAGGCGTTGCCGATCTCAGCGTAGCCCTGGTAGGGAAGCCTGGGTCCGCTTGCTCCAACGGGTAAGTCCGGGAAGGCAATGCTCAGTACCCAAAAAGCCCGTCTTCGTGTTTCCTTGCTGGGCAGACTATCTATGACTGCAGGGATGGCGAACTTCTCGGGTTCCCCAGCGTACGTCCTTGGTCTTGTGTCGCGTATTCATGACAAATTTTTCAATCTCCTTGGTCAGCTTCATACCCTCTTCTGACACCAATGTAATGTGGCTCCATCATGAAACTGACAGACCAGGAATTCCAGCTCAATGGTTTTATTTCTCAGGAAACATGTGATCAAGCAGTCAGGTTTCAACACAGGACACTCTTTTCATGGCCCCCCCAGCCATCCCCAAACCCAACCCAGGGTAGCATGTACTGGTAACACACATGTACACAGTTTATTATATATTAACATAGTGTGCTATTTAGATTACACGTCCAAAATGGTAAGGTCTGGCAACAGCATTTGCACATACTTAAAATGTCAGTTTGCCAACCCGCAAGTGGGCCTGGTGCGTTGGGATCCCTGAATTGGTCAGTCCATACCTCCGGTCGCCACAATATCTTTCTAGGGGGTGGAAAATGCCTGTCTTGTTTAAATGTGAACTGATTACGACAGTAATTTTAAATAAGTAACTAGGATACAAATTATTGTTCTACTGTAGCTTGGACAATTAAAACATCAAGTTGCAGATGTTTATTTTGGGAGCCGTTGGAAACAATCTGTAATTAATACTCCCTTTCACCTGGTGCTTTGTGCAATAAATGTATCATTAGACTGAAAGCATAGTAATGGCCAATGTAGCAAAATCTGAAATATAATTAGAACTCTGATGCTGATAAAAACACAACTTAACTGCAAGACCTTTTACTGAAACAGCCAAATTATTTTCTTGCAGTTTCCCAATGTATTAGTTGGATTTTTTAAGATCTCCGGAATGAAAGGCGCCTATTATTAATTTTTAGGTTGATAATTTTCAACCTGTTTTTTCAGTTTCATTTGTAGATAATTGAGAAAACTATCAAAGAAGACCAGAAGACTCAAGGTTTTTACTTTGAGGTGTACAACAGGAATGCTTCACTACAGATATTTTCTCTGAGTTATAAACCTACAGTAAAATAATATTTTTTAGCATGTGCAATTAAAAAGACTTAGAAAATGATTTGTGAGCACATAATATAAAAGAACGAGTAAGCTTTATTTATTTAAAAGCACAGGCAGCTGCAATGTGATGATTTCTATGAGAGTTATACATTTGTTGTCAGGTATAAAGTTTACAGCCACATGTCATTTCTGAATATATTTTACTACAGATGATATGTATCATTCTTTCCCCAATTCACTCTGATAAGTTGAATCAGAAATACAATACTGACTCTTACAAGTGACAGACAGAAGGTTCTATACGAAACCGATTTATTTAAAATAAGTTGGCCCACAACAGCAGTTTCTTTTTTTAAGATGCGCACTACCTATAGTTTAGTGTAAATAGTTTGGAAAAACCTTGAAGTTATAACAGATTTAATTTCAGTTCTTGGAATTTTTTTAATGAATAAAGCAAATTCATAATTTGATGCAATAAGGAGAACAATCCATGCAAAATGATGAGGTTATGCCACTTCATAGTTAGGAAGAGAGATTGTGAGTGAGATGTTTGGATGTGAATTAACGAAAACGTACTCTTTGGGCTCCCTAGGAAACATCAATTGACTAGATTGAATCAAATTTTTGAATCTAACACATCCACCTATGTGATAACCAAAGATAAATATTTTGACACACTGGTCATCACAAGCACAGTTGACTTGAGAACTCTAAAGTATTGTTACTGTACCTGAAACTATTGCTTCTCAACTAAAATTCAGCAATGCCAAATTCAACTGTCAGGCTACAATGTTGTCCTCTCCGTACCACCTGAATTTCATCTTAAAAAGGTATGCTACTGTAGTTCCCACTGTAGGAGCCACATTTCCCACAATCCCACAGGACAATTCCGTGACCTCCGCCCCGCATGAGGTCTAGCTCAGTTCAGCCAATCCCGTAATGGCGGGAGCAATAAACTTTCCCCATATTAGCAAAGATGTTCTCGGGATTCGCCCCTTCTTGCCATTTTCCCCTTCTATTCACTTGCTTTTTCGACGCTTGTTACTTCACCTCATCTGCTCCGTTACTTGGACAGAGGCTGAATTCTACACAGCGCACTACCAGGCCTACGGACACACCTAGATACCTTGCGGTAACTTAGTGGCCTACAGCGAGTGGAAGCGCTACATCAGTTTACCCCTGCAAAGCTCACCAACGAACCACAGCAACAAACTTTTACACAGGGAAAAAGAACCAGCGGACATTTTTTCCAGAACCGAACAGACCAGACGACAACGCGCAGCCCACGGGAACATCCCAGCCCTATGCATCTGCCTAGGACAGGGATCAGAAACCCTGGTCCTGGAGAGCCGCAGGATGTGCTGGCTTTCGTCTCCACCTTAAAATAAGCAACCGATTCAGACCCAAGAAATCAGGTGACATGAGTGAACTGTGTAATCAACGGCTTTCATTGATAAATTAATGCCAAGTAACAACGAAAGCCAGCACACCCTGCGGCTCTCCAGGACCAGGGTTGCCGACCCCTGGCCTAGGACAACAGTTCACATCGCCGATCCTACAAGACAGCACATCTTTTGGATCCAGCAATGCGTATGAACTCAGTAAGACAACAAACATTCAGGCACAGCCAGTGATTAGTTTAGTCTTGGCTGATATTGTGAATCTGTTTTATTTGTTGTCTTTTTGTTTCTATGTATTTTGTTCACTGTATACATATACGTGAATTGATTCGCCGTCTTTCGCGCATATATCGGGTAAACTACGCAAGTAGTGTCTCTTCACAGCTAACAGTAACAGTAACTAACAACGCTCACGTTTACCTTTCCTTTGTTCAAGGGACACACGCGCGCTTGCCCGCACACACACATTCCTACACTACTAACTTCCCTGAGTTCAACCCTATCTCTGTTCTGTGTTTGTCCGTTTGTTTAATAAATATATTTTATTAAACCGGTGTCTGTTTTGGCGTCGCATAGACATGAGAGCCGAGTTAAAGCAGTCTTTAGAAGAACTTACAACCTTCAGGTTATCGGTACGTTAAATCATTAATATTGTTTTTTGCAGTTTTACTGCTACACTACATTATTTGGCGCCCCGGTTTCGTAGAGAGTAAAATCCCTACGTTATTTGGCGGCCCATAGGAGGACCCAACACTACACTCTTTGTGGGCTACAGCATGTTTATAAACATGGCCTGTATTCCAAAGCAAGGGAAAGTGACAGGTCTGTTTCCCACGGTTTCCTTTGACTGTTGTTTCCCGTTCCAATCTACTCAGATCACTTTATTAGGTACACCTTTCTAGTACTGGGGGGTGGCCTGTAGCGCATTGGTTAAGGTACACGACTGGGACACACAAGGTCAGAGGTTTGATCCCTTGTCTAGCCACAATAAGATCCTTACAGCCATTGGGCCCTTGAGCAAGGCCCTTAACCCTGCATTGCTCCAGGGGAGGATCGTCTCCTGCTTGGTCTAATCAACTGTATGTTGCTCTGGATAAGAGTGTCTGCCAAATTCCATTAATGCAAAAATGTAATATTGGGTAGGACCTCCCTTTGTCCCCAGGACAGCCCAAATTATTGGTCTGACATGGGGCTGGAAGCACTCTTTAGAGATTCTGGTCCATGTTGACATGATGGCATCACAGTTGCAGCAGATTTGTAGGTTGCACATTCCGGCTGCAAATCTCCTGTGCCACAACATCCCAAAGGAGCTCAATTAGATTGAGAGCTGGTGACTGTAGAGGCCACTGGAGTACCCTGATCTCATTGTGATGTTTGTGGAACCAGCTTGAGATGATGTGCCCTTTGTTACTGACATGTTATCCTGCAGGAAGAAGGCATCAGAAGATCGGTAAACTCTGGCCGTGGCATTTAAACGATGCACAATTTGTATTTAGGGTCGTAATCTGTGCCAAGAAACTGTCCTGACACCTTTACACAACCACCAACAGCCTGAACTGTTGACTTAAGACAGGATGGATCCATGTTTATGCCAAATTCTGACCCTACCATCTGCATGTCACAGCAGAAATCAAGATTCAGATTATTATTCAATTATTCAGACCAGCTGACATTTTTCGCATCTTCAACTGTCCAGTTTTCGCGAGCCTGTGCCCACTGTAGCCTCAGCTTCCTGTTCTTAGCTGACAGGAGTGACAGTGGAACCTAATGTGGTCTCCTGCTGCTGTAGCCCATCCACTTCAAGGCTTGATGTGTTCTGTGTTCAGAGATGCTCTACTACATACCATGCCAACAGAACTGCTGTTCACTTGATGTTTTTTTTTTGTCATTTCTTTAAAAATGTTGAGACTGTTGTGTGTCAAAATCAAAGGAGATCAGCAGTTTCTGAGATACTAAAACTACCCCATCTGGAACCAACAATCATTCCAGTCAAATTCACTTCATTTGACCCATTGAGTTGCTGTGACATGATTGGCTGATTAGATATTTGAATTAGCAAGCTAGTGTACATGTGTACCTAATAAAGTGCACCTGAGTGCAAATAGACAAGCTCTGGAGAGTAATAGGCATGTAATTTATCTGAGAATTGTTTTAAATGTGTGAATATTTCACTGCATGAAATGGAGGGAAAAGACTTAGCCCAATATAGGCCTGGTATCACTGATTAAAGTCTCTTCATGTTGTAATAATAATAATAATTATGTTGCAATGTTCTGTGAAAGACATTTCAACTTATTCATCAATCCACATAAACGAGCACGTAAAAGGATGCTACTGTCCTAATACATTCACACTTCAATACTGAGACTTTAAAACCTACATTAATGTATCCAGTAAAATAAGCAAACGAACATGCTCACTTTAAATTCACAAACAATCCATCTGGTAACACATTCCATATGGAGGGCGAAATATCAAGAGAGAACCTGCTAGCAGCTTACCACGCATCAGCTCTAGCCTAGCAGTAACGATCACTGAACAACGGCGCTAGGATCCAGAGGCGTGTGCTTGGACTCTTCCTCCCGCTCCCTCGCCTTTTTTCTCCCAAGCCTGTTTTAAAGTCTCTGCCAGACCCGGGCTCACATGCTACTTCCTGGATGGAAGGATGGAAAGCTTCCAGAGCGGCTCCAACTATTCCCTTTCTGTTTTCGCAAGACCCGCTGCGGCTCCCCGCTGCATGGACTACTACTAGATTCCCCATTCCCTTTCCCTCCCTTGATAAATGAACTGATAGGGCTTGACCGGTGCCCTCGTCATGCTTTGCTCTGGAAGTATGATGAAGCGGTTTGCATGAAGGAGATTTTTTTGAAAGAACACTAAAAACTGTATTATTTGCCGTCATAACTTCATAATTTCTTCGCAACAGAAGCCCGAATTTGTAGCGACAGCAAGTCACATTGGCTTTGCAGTTTTCGTCGCAAATTCGCTCGACTTGAATTTATTTCCATTGTTTGAGCTTCTAATTTAAAATTTAAGACGGATAACTCTTAAAAAATTCATTTTTTGCTCTCGATGTGCATTGTGACATGCGGAGGCTACTGGAATCGTGTTGTTGGTGGATCTTTTCTTTGATTTTGTCAGCATTCGTGCTTTTTTGGGCCGACTGTCACCCTGGTAAGTTTTAATTCTCATTTTCTTTCTTAAACTTTTCCATTATTTTTTTAAATCTTGCTTTAACGTTACTTCATAAACCGTTGATGCCGATGAACATTCATAATGGCCGAAGTTAAATTGGTCCACAAGTAGAAAACGGAACATAGCTTAGTACAATACAAGCAGACACGTATGCGGGGACGTGTATGTAGCTACATAATTAAGCTTGTTGCAAGCAAACTACATTTCTTCATTGGAATGTTGAATTTCATCAGAATCCACAAAGCGCTGTACATGTTATTGAATGTTGGTCACCTAAAGCTGACGTAAATGTATAAATAGCCTCCCAGTGAATGGTTAGATAAAAATATTCTGTACATGCATTGCTAAATATAAAGCTCCCTACCTGTAACGTTGCAGTCTTAGAAATAGTGCAGCGGTAGTCAGCAGTGTCATAGGCTGTTCAAACCGTTAGTTTAACCGAAGCATTATCGGGTGAGTTTAATCTGATAGATTAAGTGCCACATAAGGTTATTATCAGCGATGACATTGGATTGTTTAGTGAGCAATTGGTTGGCTAGCTGTAACGTTATCAAAGCTACTGTACATTCGCATAAAAAGTGATGTGCAGGCTGGCAAAAGGCTACAGTAGGCTAATGAACACAACCTCTAACTCTGTGTTCTCTAGTCGGTTAAGCCTTCGTAATTTCGGGTTGACAACACATCGGAAACGTGTTCCCAGATATGGTGAAAAATAAGCAAACCATTTACACATTCCCGTTTAATAAAAAAAAATCCACTAATAATAAATTTGGTGCGGTACTGTCTTAAGCGGTATCCAAGCAAATAAGAGGTAAACGAGCTGGATTCGTTAGCTGTACTACTGTAGCAATAGAACTACGCGGACAATCAATCTCGCGCGGTAGCCTACCAATCTGTTTTGAAGGAAGGTTATGACGGATAGGCGATCTTCAGTAAACTAAATGAATTTTGCATGTGGGGGAAGAAAAGAAAAAAAGATAGCCAAGTTATCAGAGCATGGGTTCTTGTTTTGGCTGTTATTTAGATGACCTTGGGTGAGCGGCACAACGGATTTTGTTTTATTAAAAAAAAAAATCAGTTTTCAACTGAGAGTATGACCACGACAGCAGTTTAAAACAATGCATTAAGTTACTTGCCTGTGGAAGAAGTGAACGCGGTTACCAAGCGATACGGCAAAACCAATGTAGAATTGTAGGCTCCATAATTATTTTAGTCGTAGTTATCGTCTACTTTATTTGTAATCATGATATGCGACTGCACGTGTGATACGCAAACTGGTGCCATCAATTAGTTAGCTACTGGTATATTGTTAGTCTGTGGTAGTAGCCAATTTTTGTAAGTAGCTAATAAAACGCTTATTAAAATCTAAAACGTAAAGTGCAGCCTAGTTTAAAACAAACTTGAGCAAAGCATACATTATTTTTTAACAATACATCAAATGGCGTTGGGGTTAAAATACTCGAAGAGACTTATTTGAGAATGCCGCGATGTAAAATAAACATGCATCATCTTTATATTGATTTCTTCTCAATTTCAGCCATATCTCTGGAACCACTTTCTCAGAGAAACTGAAGTAATTACATTTGGGGGGCGCTGCCGGGGAGGAGAAAACAAGATCGGGTACAGGCTCCCTCTGGCAGCTTCACCGGCTAAAATAGAAGCGGTTTTAAAAGTGTACGAAAAAGGTGGCTAAATATTTAAAATGTACGTATGTCCTTTGTGTATCCTGCTTTTCTGCTTCACTTATATACAGCCGATTAAACAAGTTATGTAAAATTTACACCGCTGTCGTTTTGTTCGGATAAACTGCAACACAAGTTTTATATTTGAAGACAGTCTGGATCCTCTCATCTGGTCAAATGATCAAATTCTTAATTCACAATTCATGCAGGGAAAGCCTAGACTTTTAAAATAACATGTCATTAGAAGGGGTTGAATTGCAAAACTAACTGCATTTGAATTTCACTGTGTATGAATTGATTAAAAACCCCCAAAATTATGTAAACTACAGGGATTATTCTACTTTTTAATTAGACTGTAGTATTGGTCCTGCGCAAGTTTAGGAATAAATTATTCATGTTCCTCTAAAATTATTTTAAATCTTATAATCTTGCCTTTCAGCAGTTGGTCCTAGTTCTCATGTAACTCCTCATCTTTCCATTTTTATCCCTCACTTTGGAAAAGTGTGAATTTCAGAGGTGTGTTTGCTAATTTAAGAAAAAAATGCTTATTGATATATTTATATTTTCTATTTTTTTATGTCTACTTATTTAATGAAGAGTGATTTTTGTAAATGAAAACACAGCACCACTGAAGGGCAGATATGCTACACTGAAGGAATTATTGTCATATTGATATATTGTATTTTCCTCATCCATGTCTAGTCCCTTCTCCATCCCTGGATGAAGGCACGGTGTATGTAGCACTTGGGAAAGTGATGAAGAAGCAGATTGTGAGACCTGTAGTGGTCGTGTTTGGCATCCTAGCCCTTTGGATGTCGGGTTGTCTGTTGTCTCTGCTGCAAAGTTTCCTGAGAATCCCTGAAACATTGAATGCAGGGTAGAAGTGGCTCCTTTGATTTTACATATACTCATAGGTCTATTCCTCTGAGTTTTTACCAAAAATGAGTACAAGTAAGGGAGATGAAGCACAATTATTAAGAATTTCTTTCTTGCCTAAGATGGCTCTTACTCATCTGCGGAGTGGAGCTGTGTCATAGAGATCAATAGTTATTCCTGGAATATGATTTGCCACAAGGGCTCCTGAAAACCTTCAGTAATGGGCTACTTGATGGCCAGTCAGTTTCCATAGAGTTCTGAGTTTCAGAAACCTGTCCACTGATGTTTCACTACTGCAGCAACAACAAAAGGGCTGGTAGAAAATGGAGAACATTGCCATTTTATTGTATTGGGTCCATTCCCGCTTGGCTATTGCAAACAAGTGTCTAGCCTCTTTTTTGTCTGACAATGGCCAGTCTGCTGACTCGGCACTGAAACCTTGAAACATCTGGTGGTAATATAAAATTGCTGAGCATCAATCTAGGCATCTGATGCCACACAGCTCCTCTGAACCCTATAGGGCAGCCACAGAGTTAATTTGAAGAGTTGCATTTTCTATTTTCAGGCATAATCACAGGTGACAATAGTAAAAGATTGCCTTTTTTTTTGGTAATATAACTAATGCACTGTATTCTCTGGAAAATAAAATGGCTATTGTAGCACTACAAAAAACTGCATAGGCTGGCAAATCCCCCCCCCCCCCCGCCTTCTGGTGAGGTAGAATGCCTTTTGTGAGTCTAATCCAATAAGATAACATGTTTAATATCCATTTTGAGCAAGAGCTGAAATTTTAAATCCCTGGTGTGCAACCATCGGGCTTGACATTTTTGGCGATTGAATGTGCTCTTTGCCTCAGTAACAACATTATCGTCATCATCATCTGAGCACAAGCCATTATCTGTCTAATGCAGGACCAAAGCAGCTATAATGTCCACAAGGTCTCTTTATCAGTCGCTGCGCCTGTCATCGTCAGCGAGCATCCTAATAGATTGATTAAAAAGATATTTTGATCCGGGGAGTTAACCTTGCGGGTTACGAGGTGCGTGTGCCTGCCTGCCGATTTTTCGAATGGAGCTGTTTGATGTACGGACGACTGCGTGAGACCGCACCGAAACTTCCTTCATCTTGTGTAAAATAGGCTTCACTGTGCATTTGGAGGGAGAAACTGGGTTCTACTTGGAGCTGAGAAATTGGTGCATTTATTTCGCTGGTGTTGTGGTCAGCCATGTCTTCTTCCTGCTGCCTTAAATCAGGTTTAGCAGTATATGCTCTGAGGCTGTGGAAGTATGTTCCCAGGAAACAGATAAATGTTGGCTGTGCTCGGAAGATTGGAGACTGTGTTTTCCTTTGCCCTGTCGTTACTTTTAAGTTTAATGGAGTGTTGTATAATTGGCTTCATTTAGTGTTCCCTCATGTGGCGGTTTCATTGTTTCGACTCAGGAACACCCAAACAATGTATGTTTTATTATTTTCTATAGGAAGGGTGGGAGTTTCCCATTATTCTCTTAAAGGGTTTACAGACTGCAGTCTGCCCTCACCTCCCTCCAATTATTATTTTCTTTTTTGAGCGCCGGTTCAATTCTTTGCGTGAGCGTCAGTTTGGCTTCCTGTCTGGCCCTTCTGCGAGTAGCGAATTTCACGCTGTTAGATACAGACCCTCCGTTAGCCCACAATCAAGGATTAGAGAAGACAGCTATTAATTGAAGATCTTTAGCGCTAATGCTGTTGGCCCTTTGAATGGCGCTGTAAGACAGAAAGGCAAAGCGTGACAACCACCCCCGCTTCCCAGTGGCTGAATCAGGGGCAGTAATCAGGGGCGATCAGATCCTCTGAAGTGGAAGTACACCCTGCCACTGTTATCAGACAAAGGTTTTTTTTTTTTTTTTTAGTAGGGGGAGGAAGGGAGGTTCTGGGGGAGACTGGTAAACGTGTTGTAGACGAATCAACTCAACATTCCACCACCCTCACCCTCACACACACATACACGCATACACACTCCCTCAGACACACACACGCACACATAAACACACACATGCTCACACTCACCCTCACCCCCAAACACACACACACACACACACACACACCCCAACACACTCTCGCCCTCACACTCGCACACACCCACACGCTCACACACTCTCACACGCACACTCTCACACATACCCACACACACACCCACACGCACACCCACACACACACACTCTCACACGCACACTCTCACACATACCCACACACACACCCACACTCACACACTCTCACACATATCCTCACCTCACACGCACACACACACTCTCACATGCACACTCTCACACACACACACCCACACACACACACACTCTCACACATACCCACACACACACCCACACTCTCACACATACCCTCACCCTCACACATCCTCACACACATACACACACACACCCTCACGCACACACACACACCCTCACCCTCTCACACACACACACACACTCTCACACACACGCACACACACACACACACACACACACACACACACCCTCACCCTCTCACACACACACCCTCGCCCTCACACACACACACACTCTCTCTCACACACACACACACACACACTGGCCGGCCCTGGCAGCACGCGAGCCGTGAAACGCGGAGGACAGGACAGCGCGGCTGTGCCCGCTGTGCTCCGTCGGAGGTGGAAAGCGGGGCAAACTCCGGCCCCCTGTGACAGCTGCTGGAGTTTCTCTGCTAAAGAGGATGTCAGTTGGGAGGATGGGACGCAGTTAAAAGTGCTTCATCTGACAGTGTGTCGGCCGGGCTCTGGAGGCCCCACTATCTGATGCCACAGACACACTGGAGAATAAATGGAAGGGCAGAATAAACAGGGAACACATCAAGGGCTGCTTGTCCAGAGAGAGGTGTCAGTCCACCTAAAACTTTGCTCTTCCTCTCCAGAATGAAATGACACATCTTTTGTTCAAGCCTGTATTCTGAGATTGAAAGGTACCATCTAAATGATAAAAAGCACATGCACTTGCATAGTTCCTCATCCCGTCAGCTACTTAAAATTATTACTGACAAGAAATGATTTCAATTTCAATTAATATATTTATTTTTTAATGCAAGAAGGCAGAAACAATAGAACAAAATGGGGAGATTGATGTCTTTATTTCTGTCAGGTTATGCCTTCAGATCGATGTATTGTTTGCCTTTATTGCTGTGCTGTCTCTTTTGGACCACCCACACTCCACACCTCCCACCCACTCTTGCTGAGGAACCATGGATACTAGCTGGAGCCGGGGCAGGCACTGGACTTACGGATGGTATATGCGAGCAATCGTATGGAGGGGAGCCACATACGTACTCCTCGCTTCCCTCTTCAACAAGCAAGGTTTCGGAGCGCTCATTTTCATCCTGGTCATCAGCTTGAATGCTGTTCGTTTTTGTGATTGTGACAGGCACTGATCCATTACCCTGTCAGGCCTTTAGTGTCTTCTGTCAGAGAGAAGATTGGGTACTGTCATTAAAGCTAAAGTCCACTCAGGTGCCGGTTTGGAGTTTGTCAAATTCTAAATGTAGTCAGGAGCTTATAAATGCAATCAAGTCCAGATTACTTTGTATTTAGCACCCTGTTACTGATGAAGGGACTGCATACCATTTTGGTGAACACATCTACTTGTGTAATGTGCTCTTATAATTGTTTTTGGTTTTGACTGACACAAATTCCACACCCTGCATTGTGAGCTCAACCTCAACAAGCAGAGATACCTTGACTAACATAGCAAGCTAACCATAGCATACACATTGTCCACACTTTTTTTGCTGTTGTGGAAAATTGTCATAACCATTTCATAACTTTTCATAACTGTTGAATCGTTGCCGTTTATTTTAAAGGCAGTATTTGAGAGATCCGAGATAGGAGCAGGAAATTGTATGTTAAAATTCCTTTAAAATTAGTCTAGCAAAATCAAAGCTCTGTTATGTGCAGGGTGGAAATCCGAGTCATTCAATAAAAGAAAATACATTTAGCAGAGAATTCTGTGGTCATTGAAACTTTCTCCTGATCTATTGTGTTGAGTAGCATGCAGTCTGAGACTTGTGTCTTTATTGTAGTGTTTTCCTTGGTTTTTTAAGGCAGGACAGTTGGCCTAGAGTGAAGAGGACAGACTGCTTTACGTGCACAGTGGGCTCTGAAAACATTCTTGGAATTGTACTCTGCACAAGGGCAAATATCCAGAATATGATTTATTGTAGAATTTAAAAGAAAGGAGTGCATATCCTGTAATACGTGTGAATGAGAGAGAGAGAGAGAGAGATTAGCGGTGTTCCAAAAGAAACAAAAAAACATTTATGTTAAAGGATTAAGACAAGAGGGTTCAAAGGAAGCTCCAAGATAAAATATCATTAGCTGCTCAGAATGTAGTGTTGTCATATATTAATATAATAAGCACTCTTTATGTTCCCTTCTGATGTTTGGGGTACCATATGGTGTTATTTTACTGCCAGTTGTCGTGTAAACTATTCATTCAGTCCTCACGCAGAGTTATTTTTCTCTCATGCAAAAATATATATGCGCACCCTCAAATGTAACCTGCTCTGGCTCAAAATGTCGGCACGCTCTCAAAAATGCTTTGCTTCACGTAAAAAATTGCTGTTCTCTCACCTGGTGAGTAGGTACGCACATTCAAATTAAAACTTAAACCAATGAGAGTAAGTTATGGGTTTAACCAATGAAATTGTTAGACCTAGTTTTCACGTTTTTTTAAATAAAAAAATAAATACTATTTTTAAAAACTTTATCGCACAGAATCATCAGTTCGCTATCTACTTAGCTATTTCTCTAGCTACATTTAATGAGGGTTGATTAAGCACAATGCTTGGGCAATGGCCTGTTTGGGACAGTGTAGTTGTTGAATAATGTAGCCTAGTTCTAATTATCCATATTGCATATGAAGTTTGGAAAGTGCTTTATCTGCCTTGAACTGCTCTCATTAAATGCTATAGAAATACGGCCAGATGACCTAGCTAACTGATCATGGGACATGATACAGCCTGACATATAACAAACAGCTATTTTTCCCAGGAATCAAACACAGAAATATGGTTGGCTTAGCTGCTGTCCAAGCTACTGATTCACTTAATGCTGACAATAATGGAAAACCTTATAGATGTGCTACAAAAACTCGTCTCTGTTTTACGCTCTTCAAAATGCATTATGTAGCAAATAAATATGTTGTTTAAGAAATCAGTGCATCGGGCTCCCAGGCTGTTATGTCGGAGGCTAGTAAACCTTTTCTTGTTCAGTTCATTAGCTAGAGAGGGGGAGGAGCGTGCCGCCAAGACCAATCAAATGTAATTCTACATTGTATCGTGCCAGCTTGATGCAGATGCAAAGTTATATATTACAAAACAAATCAAACTAAAATCGCTACTGATCTCTCATAAGCAGCAGATTATTTTAGTTCGATTTTTTTGTAATATATAACTTTCCTTGTTTTTCAATTTATGTAGGGATTTTTGTTGTGTCTCAGCGCACTAACGTTGGGTTGAATAGGATCATGGTTAATGTAGTACTTAGTGGCATTTGACGCACTGATACTACAAGGGTAGTGACGCCGGCAGGCAGGCTGCTATAAAATTTGAGTGGTGGCTTGTACCAAGTTCTTAGCAACATGCTTTTTTAAAGGGCATAGCATAAATGCACGGTATTATTGGATGTAATTTAACTCGTAGAACAGAATGTGAAAGCGTATGTTAACCAGTTTGGTTAACATTCTATAGTGCGTACGGCACTAACAAATCATTCTGTTTTACAGGAATATATCCTTTACACTGAACACACCCTCTAGTGGCAGTTGCAATGGTACGTGGTGTTATTTTGCTTAGAGCACACATATGTTAACCAAACTGTTGTCTTTGCCTACAAAAACACATTATCACTGTAAAACACGATGTAGGGGAACAGTCGGACTAAACGTATCATTGCTCAAACCCACAGCCTTCTCTAATTGGTTTAGGCAGTTTTTTTTGAGAGAGCAAGCAGTGTGAGGTTTGAATGAGAATGCAGCGATGTTCTCGAGAGCATGGGATGAATTTGAACATGCGCACATACACTGAGGAGTGAGAAAACAGAGCACAGTGTATAGTGTGCGTACAGTTAGTTTGGTATGTTTGAGGGCATGCATATATTTTTGCATTCCAGAAAAGGAAATTAGGAATAGTGCTCTCATGCAAAAATATGCGTGCTCTAAGCAAAATAACACCACGTACCATTGCAACTGCCACTAGAGGGTGTGTTCAGTGTAAAGGATATATTCCTGTAAAATGTAATGATTTGTTAGTGCCGTACGCACTATAAAATGTTCCGGGGTGCTTACCCGAGACTGGCTTATTGTATTTCTCCCTTTTTTTAGTGGGTGGAGGAAGGGAGCTACAGAGAAATAGACGGATGCCACCTGCACGTTGTGTTTGATCATATGATTCGTAGGCCTTTCTATGGGTTTTCTATCGGGTGCCTTAGTCCATAATTGGTTAATGATCCTGGTGACTCTTAACATTTGCTCCTGTCGTTTCTGAATCCGTATGCTTGTTGAGCACATCATATTTTGAGTACAGAAAAAAATACTGTCTTTTCTTGTTTTCACTCATTAACTAGTACTTTTCCTCAGCAGTAGACTTGGTTTGCACGGATCCACAAATCCACTCCTCGGATTCCTTCTTTTGCGTTTTAGTTTAGTATAGCTAGTAGAGTAGTTTAGTAGAATGTTGCTCCCTTGGTCCAAACATCGTGGTTTCTGTTTTATTCTTCCTGTTCCTAGAGTGTTCTCAGTGTTTATACATAGACACTGATTAGTGTTATTAAAAGCATTAATTGCTCCCCAGTTACCATTTGGCATTTTTCATCCCTATGAATGAAATGTTTACAAAAGTGTGGATAACTTGTTCGCCTTGATTTTTCAAAGACTAGAACCACTTGGGCCTTCAGTGAACACATGGGTAAGACCATTTGCATTAAGACCTATGACATTTTTCTTTTAAGTCTTTTATTTATTTATTTAGGTATTATTTATGAACACATCACACAATGCGGTGTTGATTTATTCCTTCATTTTAGATGAGTCAAGAAAAAAAGCTTGACTTATCAAAGAAGAAATCCTGCCTGGACGGTGCTGTTTGTGCAGAAAAAATGACTGAAAGGAAAGTCATCCCAATACCAGAGCAGACTACAAGGATCCTACGTATAGTTTTTGCAGAAGCCGTTTGGTGCATTAAGGTGAATGGAGGAGTATGGCTGGTTATTACAATGACCTCTGCTTCATTTTCCAAGGAGAGGAAAAAACGCCCACACGCCAAGAAGCGTTCCTGTCACACAGTCATTGGCAGGCCAGGGAGAACAAGAGTCTCCTCATTAAATTCTCGCAGTGGCATTGGTTTTTCCACTTTAATGCTTGGGAGACACTTCTTCCTCTTTGGAGAGATTGGAATACGGACTGCAGCAGAGCCCAATTTGTCTTACTTCGGGGAGGCCGTTTCAACTCTAATGCTCTTGCTCTCTGCCGCTAAATTGGCCTTTTTTTGTTTTGCACATTCACAAAACATGTCAGGTAATCAGTCACTGCAATATTGAACAGTTGGAGAAAATGTGTACAATCAAGTCCAGACCAAAACAGATTACCCAGCTGCCAATATTCCACATCATTTACAGTTCTGTGGAAGTAAATTAGGTGAGGGCCAATGACTGTGTGTCTTTTTTTATTTTTATTTATTCTTTTTTTTTATCATCTCAAGATATGAAAAGCTTTTCTACTCAAGGTAAATATATTCAGACAGGGTCTCCTGGGTGACACACAATTTCCCTGTAATCATGTTTGTGAGGGATGAAATGGCATATTTATACATCATGTTTTTAATGTAAACTTGATGTGATCACTGTATGTCTTGTCTTGTTTGCATATTTATTTTATTATAAATTATAAATATATATTATTATTATTATTATTATTATTATTATTATATATTTGAAGTATTTTCCCTGGACTGGAATTGAGGAAAATGTGTTTTTCTTGTCAAGGCTCATTTCTGAAGAACTCTATCTGGAACACTTATTATGTTGAGTACTATAGAGGTTGGTGATTTAATAGGAACCCTGTTGACTATTTTGACATTCCACCTTTAGGTTATGAATGTGTTTGGTTTCTCAATGGAAACTTCCATATTCTCCCTTTGGAGGACCTCTAATTAACCAGGTATTTGAATATTGTGGCCTTTTCTTATGACATTTGAGTATTTCAGAACCATAGTTTTCAGTGATTTTCAACAAGTGCAATCCCCCAGGTCGCCAAAAGCACTTTACATCTTTATGTGAGCATTTTCTTTTGTATGATTTCAATAAAGTGGAGGAGTATTTTTCTAGTGTTCCGGGGAGGAACAAAAGCAGTTATTTAAAAAATGACTCCCCTTAACAAAATACTTAAATTGGTACTTAAAACTGTCAGGTCTCATTCGATGGGAATGGTGGAACGCCAAGAAGAATACGTGGAGAGGATAGGAAGGTCTGAGACTGCCACCCCGGCAACCAGACGGTGACGGAGTTTGGCGGTAGCTCTGCGCTCAACTGGAGGCCTCGCAGACTGCGATGCGATTTCATATCAATCAACATGCGCACCGTAGGTATTAAAAACAATCAGTGTAGCCGGGAGTGCAGAATATAGTGTGCGTTAAACTCTGAGCAGGTGGGGTGTTTTCAAAGAAACCACCGTGAAATTAATTCTGGAGTGAGCAATTCTTTTTGCTGTGACGATCTGAAGCCTTCTGGCCGGCCTCCCATGGTACTGTTTGGCCTTTCCCCTCTCCCTCCTCCCTCTGAAATGTGACAGCCAGTCGGCATGCTAGGCCCCGTTGATGCCGCCAGAATACCAGAAACTTCCAGAAAGCCCTCATGGCATGCCATATCGTCTGTTTTAAATCGCTGCGATACAGAAAATTCCCTCTCCTTTCAAGGTCAGGATTCTTTTTGAGGCGTGATTTCCTGTCTTAAGTTGCCGGTGGGGTGTCACTCCTGATGCAGGCTGTCTCACCCTGGCTAGACATCCCCACCACTCCAGCCCCGTTTTCACCTCGGGAGTGTCAGATTTTGTCCTCCGTGCTCTTGTCAGCACACAGTGCTGTTGGGGCCCCTGAAAGAGAGTGGATGAACCTCTCTCTTCGAGGAGAACCCGGAAGAGTGAGCCCTGTGCTCCACACGTCTTATTCCCTGTCAGCGGGGCCATCCTGTGCGTTCCACCCCAAAGTCCCTCAGATTTACGCGGCGACGACAGCCTTCCCTCCGCACTGAATCACCGGCCGTCCGGCCCGCGGGATGGATGACCAGGAGGACAGACTCGATGGAATCCGGTCAGGCGGAACGGCGTGTAACACTTGTAGGTGTTGCTCCCGCAAGCCCCCGCCACTGCCGCCCCCCCGGTTTTACGGAGCACGCGGGCGCGCTGAGAAAGGAGCGTTTTGAAGCGAGGCGTGACCGGACGTGACCGGACCTGACCGCCGGCTCTTTTTCCATCAAGGCCGGCCGACGGCTGGGTCAACGCCCCGCTTCGCGTGTCACGCTCGAGTGTCCGAGTCTCCATCTGCCATCGTGTCACTGACGAACACGCCTGGAACGCCACAATGGCTACCGTACGCAGACCCATTCGAGACGAGTGTCAGAAGAGAACTGCAGCTGGATGGCACTGCAAGCCTGATTCCAATCTGTGAGGTATATACTCTATTTGAGGAATTGTTTTGATGTATGTTTCCCCTGTTATAGTTTTGCAAGACGTTTGCGTTGCTGTGGTAGTAGAAAGTAGTAGTAGCCATGAGCAGCCACTGTTTTAGGCATGCAAAAATAGCAAATGTACTATTTTCAGAAAGTGCATGTGGGTGGCAGCTCTTGTTTGGGTTTGCACAATTTTTCTCAAAAAATTGTAATAGATGGGCTGCATTCAAGGGCTGGTATTGGGCGTGTTCACCGTATTCTGCACTGCGGATAATAGGCTTGGTGGCAAAATGTCAGCAGAGCTTTTATTTATTTGCATACCAAACATTCCCGTTTGTGTGAAGCAAATATTTACCCACGCCAATCCGAGAACAGTGCTCTGAATGGGAAGGGCAGGCATTTGTTTTCTAGATGGGTCAAGTCCTGTGCTTTGGGACTGGAAGTATTCCTGAGCTCTCAGGCCATGTCACTGCTAGGCTTCTCACACTGACAGCATCTTGACGTGCATTCATTGAACGATAAAAAAGAAGAAATCTAATTACCATTAAACAAGGATGAAGTTCCAGCCTGGAGTTGACTCTGGGGCATATTAGAGACAATTAACAAAGATCAGGAGAGACAGTTCCCCTGGTTTCTGCTTCCATGATCACGGAACGTCCTTGCCAAAAGCACCCTTCCAGTCTTATTCTCTGCGCACATGCGCCCAAGCTTTCCAGTGTGTTTTTCAGTATTCGGGATTGCATTGTTTCAAGGATGTTCAAGATTTCACAGAAGATATGTCGGTGGCTGTTGATAGGTTTATTTTTTTTAAAGTACATTGGGTTTTATTTATTTATTCTGATCTTGTATACATACGGGTGCAGTCTCTCCTTTTGGATCAAACCTGGAGTTTTGGGTGATTTTAGGGGGGGTTCATGACAAGACTATCTTGGTGCTGCAGCGACTTCCACTGTATGCAGTACGAGATGCGCTGTCGTCACAGAAAGGCTGTATTGTGTTGCAGGGAGGCGCTTGGCCGGGTGGCCAGGCTGATGATGGCAGATGGCCGGTTGCTGAAAAATATCATTACATTTCCGCTCCGCGGGTGTGCTCATGGCCAAATGATGATGCAAAAGCCTTGGCCCCCGGCTAGCAATGCGGTGCTGTGACCTTCTTACCAAGGAAGCGCCGGACAGAGTAAAAGAACGTGACACTAGAAGAGAGGGGAAGAAGAGAAAGTGTTGATTTCTCTGTTTGTTTGCTTGTTTGTATTGTGGTGCTGTGTGTTTGGTGACTGCTGCGTCAACATGAATTTCGTCTTGAGCTATTAAATCCACGTGGGGGTGTGCAAGGATGCAGGCATGCTGATGCAGGGAAAGTGATCTCCATTTTAGCTCATATTCATTACAGTTTTAAACACCTGCATATTGGTCAGCAAGGGAAGCACTCGCACCCTTTGCTTTCCGAGGGACTGATTATTGTACTAAAAGGACCCAAAAATACAGTAATGGGAAAATATCTGCATGAACTACTATTAATCTGAAGTCAGGCTCTCGGTTGGTGGTGTCATGCCCCACAGTCCAGGAACAAATTCTGACAATGCCAGTGCTGACTGTGACTTAAGTTCTGCCGGGCAGGGCGTAATTGGGCATAGCGTCATACGGGGGATATCCCCTGCCATATTGCACAAAGGCAGCTCCTGGTTATTTGGGCATCTGCAGCCTGCTTCCACCAGCTGCCTTTCTTTTGCTTTGCTTGCAAGTAAAATCTGGGATATAGCCTGTACGCAGACTACCCCTCCTGCATCGGAAAAGGGCCCTGCTAACCTGTGCTCAATTTCAGTAACGGTATAGAGGAATGTGTTACTTTAGGCTGTAGGTCTGTACTCATCTTTAAAAAGCTGCTTTAGAGGGGGGAGGATTAGCTTCGGCTGCAAACCAGATGATTTTATAATTAGTTGTTGTGGGGCTGAGCCAGTGTGGAGGAACAGGCCCAGGATCCATTCTTCACTCTCCCTGCCACGTGGAAGTGTTTCGCTCTGCTTTAAAGTGCGGACTGTAGCCCTGAGCCCACAGGGGCAGAGACTGCTGAAGTGGGGACTACAGCCCGAAGGCACACTGTGTAGGATGCATGGAAAATAAAATACTCTGGGGCTGCTATGGTACTTCCCCAAACCACAATCCTCTCCTGTGTGAGCTTAGGAGACGAAGGTAGAACTTCTGAAAGTTCTTGGGGATTTTGACAGACACATTGGTTAAAGGTCATGCTGACCTAGGTCCATATGGAAAAAAAAAAAAGAAAAAAGAAAAAAAGGCTTCTGAGATAATGAGTATGTGGTTTGTGTATGGTCCATTAATTGTGAAGAACTTCTGTAGAACGATTGTTCTTGAAGCGTTTCACCTTTAATAATGAAGCTGTCACCAAGATAGATTTTCTTAGTGATCTTGGGTGGCCCATTGGCTGATGGATGTAGGCGAGTGTGCATATTTGTAGATGCTTATGCTTGTGTTGTGAGGCACTTATGAAAACAATATGGGCACTCCCACTGATAAAATTAAATCAGGTGTGACTAAACTGTTTTCTTTTAATCGCAGAAACAGCCTTTTCAAAGATCCAATTGTATTGAGAAGATAATTATAAATTTTTTCTCGGTTCAATTCATAAAATAGTTTAAAGTTTTTGTCATGCTGATTTGGCAACAGTACGTTCTTCAGCTTGCCTGTGATTCACAAGTGTGATTTGGGAGATTTGTGGTTAAAGAGTTTAAAGAAGGCGCAATTTATCAGTTGGTTACTGCTGTTAACTTGGCATGAAATGTTTGTCTAATGTGAGATACAATATGTTGCTTCAGATTCTAAGGGCATGTGTTCAGCATGCTAGTCATGTAATTATGGGCTTATGAATAAGGAAGCCTATATATTGATATAATGGACAGGAGGAGGCATTCCTTCTGTAAGGATGGTGATAATGTGTGAAGGTATTTTTTAAGTCTATTTTGATCAACACCGCGGTCCTTATTGCCCAAGGACATATTGTCAGTCATGAATCCACACCAGCATAGCTGTGTCTTGTTTTTATTCTTTGTCGAAGATTCTGGGTTTGATAGACATGGCGAATTTGTCATTTTGCCAACATGATATGCTTTTCATTTTTGGCATAATCTCATGAGCTTCCTACTAAGCTGAACGAGCAAAGAAACGGTTATCAATCCAAACAGACAAATGTCATTTCTAAAGCGCTTTTCTGCCCCCTCTGTAAGGCAGCAGTCATCTGAGGCTTATCCTCAGTCTTCATCTGTATTTCCGGCTGAAAAAGGATGGTCATTCATGGAGCAAATAAAGAAGAGAATTATTTCTAAGAACAGGCAAGGTTCTGAAATTGGGTAGAAATCTCAGTTCTCCTCCTGTGCCACGCGAGTGAAAAGACGTGTTTGTGACACCGATGGGTTGGGGCTGATCGAGAAAGCTTGGAAAAATACTGCCAAATTTGTTGATTTATTCTCCCCCTCAATGGCATCTCAATCCATACCTGTCAGTCGAAAGACAACATTTTTGCGATTATAAATCCCTCCATGTACATAATGAACTTTTTTTTCGTCATTTCCAAAGATTGTGTTTTACAACGTACAATAAGCCACCTATGCATTATGTATGGGAGGGAGAATTATGTATGGGGAATTCGAGCAGAGGAATCTACATGTGTAAACCACTGCAGGCTCATTGGAGCTCTATTGGAATATGCAATTAAAAACAAAAATCAAAATAAAGAAGACAATGGGCCTCATGCAAGAACCACTCGTACAGATTTGTTCCTAAATTGATTAGATCTTTTAAAACAAGATTATGTGGCACACTTGTTAGAATATTTTCTGAAGTAGGAGCAACGTTTAAGAGTGTGCTTGACCTGTCCTACGAATCAAGGAAACAGCCATTCCATTAATTTCCTATGGAGTGCCTTGCAGTGCAGCATCTTGGATCAAACTTTCAAACTAGGCATTGCAGATCAAATATGAATCAAAATTTAGCAACTGCATTGCTTGTCAACGGTCTGCCTTATTATTCATTCATTAATTCATTATCCTAACCCGCTTATCCTGAACAGGGTCGCAGGGGGGCTGGAGCCTATCCCAGATACATTGGGCGAAAGGCAGGAATACACCCTGGACAGGTCGCCAGTCCATCGCAGGGCACACACACCATTCACTCACACACTCATACCTACGGGCAATTTAGACTCCAATCAGCCTAACCTGCATGTCTTTGGACTGTGGGAGGAAACCGGAGTACCCGGAGGAAACCCACGCAGACACAGGGAGAACATGCAAACTCCACACAGAGAGGCCCCGACCGACCGGGATTCGAACCCAGGACCTCCTTGCTGTGAGGCAGCAGTGCTACCCACTGCACCATCCGTGCCGCCCTGCCATATTATGCTTATCTGAAAACCCAATGAACCACAGCCAACCCAATCATTACATTACATTACATTACATGTCGTTTGGCTGACGCTTTTATCCAAAGCGACTTACAGTTGATTAGACTAAGCAGGAGACAATCCCCTGGAGCAATGCAGGGTTACGGGCCTGGCTCAAGGGCCCAATGGCTGTGCCGATCTTATTGTGGCTACACCGGGGAATCGAACCAATGACCTTGTGGGTCCCAGTCACGTACCTTAACCACTACACTACAGGCCGGCGCCAATCAGGTACCGACTATGTGAGAAATCCCTTTGGCCATCTGTCTGATGGTACCCACCTACAGTACTATATATACTGTCTTATAACAGACAGTTTGTTGAATCTGGCTTGGCAAACTTGTACGAGCCCTTCGTACTAAAGTAAGATACATTTAGTATAAGAACACTAAAATGTTCTTGCATGAGGCCCGATGTGTAGAAACAAAATTGGTCTGAGAAAATATGTTCCTGGGGTAAGGTTTGAGTCGTTGAGCATGTGTCCTGATTTTTACGAGGACAAAAAAAAAAAGGGTTGCAACAGCAGGTTTTCAGCTCATTTCCTGACCTTTTGCACCCTGTTCACATTTAAGGGCTGTAGCAGGGTTGCAGTTTAGTCAAGGCCCATTTTAGCTCTGGTTCAGATGTCCTTGAACCATTTCAGTTTGATGACCATATAATATCTGAAGAAAAAATGGCAAAATGAACGCACCAAGGTCTTCATGTCCTAGCCAATCCTCATTCTTTGAGTAATGAGGCATTTTATTTATTTATCTTACTTACATTTTTAAGGGAAGAAAGAAAATACAGTTTCAAGGGTTATTTTGGTTATTGAGTGAATGGAAGTGCAATATATCTTGACATTGACTGTTATTATTATCATGGGCTGTTAAGTATTGAGTCCTATGCTTTGTTTTATGCATGCCCAGTGTTATGCATGCTCAGTGCTCAAAAATGGAAACCTTTCTGCCCAGTGAAAAAAATAAAAAGAAACATTTTGTTTTACCAATTACAATGGAGAGCATGTATAGGCCCACTTCATTTCAACTTAGAAGATATGCCAGTTTAAAGTAGAGGGCTGTACATTTCAACCTTCCTCGTCATAACAAAGTCATAGAGCCCTGTCATATTAGACTAGGTTAGGCGCTTAAGTAATGGGTCACTGCTACATCAACCTAATTCGCATTCACTCTCATTATAATCTTTTTAATTAACGATCGTTATGCTCTGGAGTTTAAAAAGGTTGGGGTGTATTTTAAATGACATAGGCGCCTGGCGTGATTGACAAGCTGTACGATTCTTCTGGAGATGCGTGACTGGAGAAATCAAGGCTCCCATGTTTCAAGGGGAATTTTATCAGTGACACCATCAACTTAATTTATAGCCCTTCTCCTAGTCTCCCTGCCTCTCCACCATTCTGCTTCTCTGCCACTGGGAGGGCAATTCAGTTTTGCACCATAAAGACAAGGGTGTTTGGGTTACCATTATGCATGTCTATACATATTCATTTTTTGGGTGGGGAGAGCTAGAAGGAGAGAAATGCAGGCTACCAATGATTTGTGGTGCCAAAGATGGGAATTGAATTCTCAGAGGGAAAATGGGATTTGGTTGCAGCTTGAACCGATAATGATGTAGCCCAAATGGATTTGTAATGGCTATTCATGGAGATGGTGAGCCGCTAAAATGGGTTGACACAAATATTAATACAGGTGGGTAGAGGAGCTAGCTGGGGTTGCCAGGGGCGTAAGACATCACCCATGTCTTTTGGCTCCAGGTAAACAAAACAAACAAAAAAAGGAAGAAGAAAATCTACATTTTCCGATACTAACTGAATACAACATTTCAGTATGTCCCCTATGTGTGATACTTGGACCACCTGAGTTAAGGACAGTTTCATAAAATAAGTGCAAGGCATTTACAATTTTGTATATACATACTACATGTCTGCAATACACAAATCAGTACACACACAGTTAAATTAAAAATAAATTCCTCCGCTGCCTAAAATTACTGCTCTGACCTAAGGAATATGTAATCTAAGAAAAATGTTTGCATGTAAACCATTGACTACACATCAATAGCTAATGATAGGCAATATGGCCAAAGTTATTTTTTGATTGTATTATATTATGTTTGTTCCCTTGTTTGTATTTAGACAGGGTGAGGAAAATGAGTGCCTTTGGCTTTGTTCCAGGCCATGAGAGATACATTATCTAAATGTGTGAGCAAACAGGCGGCGGGTAGCTCCTTTCTCTTTGTCAGTCTTGGCATCTACCATGTGATCTTTTGAATTTCATTTTGATCTCTTAGATTATTTTTGCATACGAGTCATTTAAAAATGTAACACGACTTTCAATATTTTTCATGTGTTTGATTTTGTAAGGCATTACAGGTTTTGTGCATATCTGGGCAAATCTCTTAATCATTTGTCTTCTGGCCCTCAGGTTCCTCCAGGTTTTGTGGTCTTAATTCAGCTGCTTCCATGAGGCCTGCCAGCTCTTTCTTCATAATGCTCATTTTGGTCAGCCTATTGTTTTTTTTTCCCTCTATTTCTCAGCCTCATAATGGCTTCCTTGATTTTCATTTGGCAGAACTCTGTTCCTCATATTGATAAACACAAATAACGCTCCAAAGACTATGAAAATCAAGGCCTAGTATCAGGACTAGGTACCGGAAGCTGAAAGCTGACGATAACCTGAAATGGGGGCACTGTGTATAAAAAGTTCTCTAATTACTTTCTTCAGTAAGTATGGATAAGGCCCGGCCCGAACTGGTCACGTGGGATCGCCGCCCTGTGGGCTCACCACCTGCAGGGGTCGGCATCGGAGTCGGGTGCTTTGCCCAACGGGCAGTAGGCAAAGGCGGGGATCCGGGCGTGCTGATCCTCGGCGTCGCAGACTGGTTCTGGGGACGTGGAACGTCACCTCTCTGGTGGGGAAGGAACCGGAGCTAGTGCGGGAGGCGGAGCGGTACCAACTAGATATAGTTGGGCTCACCTCCACGCACAGTACTGGTTCCGGAACCAAACTCCTGGAGAGGGGCTGGACTCTGTTCTTTTCTGGAGTTGCTCAAGGTGAGAGGCGCCGGGCGGGTGTGGGGATACTCACAAGCCACCGGCTGAGCACCACTGTGTTGGAGTTCCACCCGGGGAACGAGAGGGTCGCCTCTCTGCGACTACGTGTCGCTGGGGGGAAGGCTCTGACTGTCATTTGTGCGTATGCACCAAATGGAAGTTCAGAGTATCCGGCCTTCTTGGAGTCACTGGGTGGCATCCTGGAAAGGGTGCCACCCGGAGACTCCATAGTTCTGCTGGGCGACTTCAACGCTCACGTGGGCAATGACGGAGAAACCTGGAGGGGGGTGATTGGGAGGAACGGCCTGCCTGATCTGAACCCAAGCGGTGTTTTGTTATTGGACTTCTGTGCTGGTCATGGATTGTCGATAACAAACACCATGTTCGAGCATAGGGTAGCTCATAAGTGTACTTGGTACCAGAGCACCTTAGGCCAAAGATCGATGATCGACTTTGTGGTCGTATCATCAGACCTGCGGCCGTATGTCTTGGACACTCGGGTGAAGAGAGGAGCAGAGCTGTCAACTGATCACCACCTGGTGGTGAGTTGGATCAAGTGGCCGGGGAGGCTGCCTGACAGACCCGGTAAACCCAAACGTGTAGTGAGGGTGAACTGGGAACGTCTGGCGGAGGCCCCTGTTCGCGAGGTCTTCAACTCCCACCTCCGGAAGAACTTCTCATGCATCCCGGGGGAAGCTGGGGACATGGAGTCCGAGTGGGCCATGTTCAAAGCCTCCATTGCAGAGGCGGCAAGCAGGAGCTGTGGCCAGAAGGTCATCGGTGCCTGTCGGGGCGGCAACCCAAGAACCCGCTGGTGGACACCAGCGGTGAGGGAGGCCATCAAGCTGAAGAAGGAGGCCTTTCGGGCTTGGCTGGCCCGGGGGTCCCCTGAAGCAGCAGACAGGTACCGGGTGGCTAGAAGGGCTGCAGCTTCGGCAGTCGCTGAAGCAAAAACCTGGGTATGGGAGGAGTTCGGGGAGGCTATGGAGAAGGACTTTCGGTTGGCCTCGAGGAAGTTCTGGCAAACCATCCGACGACTCAGAAAGGGAAAGCAGGGCTTGTCTCAGGCTGTTTTCAGCAGGGGAGGAGAACTGCTGACCCGGACTGGGGATATTGTCGGGCGGTGGAAAGAGCACTTCGAGGAGCTCCTGAACCCGAACAACACGTCCTCTGTGGAAGAGGCAGAGCCTGAAGACTCGGGGGAATCTGCACCTATATCCCTGGCGGAAGTTGCTGAGGTAGTCATAAAGCTCCTCAGTGGCAAGTCCCCGGGTGTAGATGAGATTTGCCCTGAGATGCTGAAGGCTCTGGACATTGTTGGGCTGTCTTGGCTGACACGCCTCTTCAGTGTCGCGTGGAGATCGGGGACAGTACCTGTAGAGTAGCAGACCGGGGGGGTGGTCCCCATTTTCAAGAAGGGGGACCGGAGGGTGTGCTCCAATTACCGGGGTATCACACTCCTCAGCCTCCCTGGGAAAGCTTACTCTAGGGTACTGGAAAGGAGGCTCCGACCGACGGTCGAACCTCGGATTCAGGAGGAGCAATGTGGCTTCCGTCCTGGCCGTGGAACAGTGGACCAGCTCTTTACCTTGGCAGGGTTGCTGGCGGGGTCATGGGAGTTTGCCCATCCAGTCCACATGTGCTTTGTGGACTTGGAGAAGGCTTTCGACCGTGTCCCCCGGGGAACCCTGTGGGGTGTACTGCGGGAGTATGGGGTACCGGGGCCGTTGTTACGAGCCATCAGGTCCCTGTATAACCAAAGTGAGAGCTGTGTCCGCATTCTCGGCACAAAGTCAAGCACGTTTCCGGTGGGTGTTGGACTCCGCCAAGGTTGCCCCTTGTCACCGGTCCTGTTTGTGGTATTCATGGACAGGATCTCAAGGCGCAGCCGAGGTGAGGAGTGTCCGGTTTGGTGACCTCAGAATCGCATCTCTGCGTTTTGTGGATGATGTGGTTCTGCTGGCTTCATCGGACCGTGACCTTCAGCACGCACTGGAGCGGTTTGCAGCCAAGTGTGAAGCGGCCGGGATGAGAGTCAGCACCTCCAAGTCCGAGGCCATGGTTCTCTGCCGGAAAACGGTGGATTGCTCCCTCCGGGTTGGGAACGAGTCTTTGCCCCAAGTGAAGGAGTTCAAGTATCTCGGGGTCTTGTTCACGAGTGAGGGTAGAAGGGAGCGTGAGATCGACAGGCGGATCGGTGCAGCGTCAGCAGTAATGCGGGCGTTGCACCGGACCGTTGTGGTGAAGAAGGAGCTGAGCCGGAAGGCGAAGCTCTCGATTTACTGGTCGATCTACGTCCCAACCCTCACCTATGGTCACAAGCTTTGGGTAGTGACCGAAAGAACGAGATCGCGTATACAAGCGGCCGAAATGAGCTTCCTCCGTAGGGTGGCCTGGCTCAGCCTTAGAGATAGGGTGAGGAGCTTGGACATCCGGAGGGAGCTCGGAGTAGAGCCGCTGCTCCTTCGCGTCGAAAGGAGCCAATTGAGGTGGTTCGGGCATCTGATCAGGATGCCTCCCGGGCGCCTCCCTTTGGAGGTTTTCCGGGCTCGTCCAACTGGGCGGAGACCCCGAGGGAGACCCAGAGCCCGCTGGAGAGATTATATATCTCTCCTGGCCAGGGAACGCCTCGGGATCCCCCAGGAGGAGCTAGAATGCGTTGCTGGGGAGAGGGACACCTGGAATACCCGGCTTTGCCTACTGCCCCCGCGACCCGACTCCGGATAAGTGGGTGATGATGGATGGATGGATGGATGGAGTAAGTATGGAGAAATCAAAATGAATAAAAATACCCTTTGATTAAAGCTGAAAATCTGTACCTTTGCCACCATCATATATGCACTCAGTGACCACTTTATTAGGTATTTATTTCACATATTTCTTAGACTTTGAGACCATAGAGAATGAATGTCAATTCATTAATTTCCTATTTGCAGTCGGGGGTGATATTAGTTGATTTTATTTACTCAGACACTGCAGTGCCTGATTGAATGCATCACGCGGCTGATAGAAATCATCATTGCTTGGCAATGAGTGGCATGCACATTGGGGTATGATGATCATTACCGCAGCATATGTGTACATGCTAGTTCTCCACAACACAAGCAGTATGTTCTCTGTAGGCGTGCGTGGGAAGTGTCCTATTCTCTTCTCATATTATCGCAGATGCTTAAAGAGTAAAAAAGAATCCCTTCGAACGGGCACATGAAATGAATTTCTAATATCCATACGATGGAAAAGGCACTATTCACGATTAATGCAGCACATTGTGAAAGAGGTGCTGTGGGAAAATTTTAATTGGCTCACGAAATATAGCTCATATGGCATTAACTGTGTAATTTGTGCAAAGCATTAATATGTGCCCACTTCTACTAATGTGCAGAGAGAAGCTGTCTGCCAGTGGAAATTTCCACTGAACTATGCAACTATGTGTCATAGGGCATGAATACCAGGAAGATAAGAGAATCAGAAACATTTGTTTCAAATATCATCATGAGCTTGCAGAAAAACAGGAGCCCACCTAACCACGATGGAGGGGGCCACACTGGATTGACCCCAGAGCTTAGAATTGTTTCTCTTGGTGCATGTGTTGGCTGCTGACTGGAGGGAGACAGGGACTGCCCCACTCTCCCCAGCAACAGAATGTGTATATAAGCTGTAAGGAAGTATAAGGCATTGTTCTCCGCTTTGGAAGCGCTGGACCCGATATGCATATTGTATAAAGCTGTTGAAACTCTCACTTGTGCAGAGCTGTTCTTGTGTTGCAGATTTGTATCCAACAGTGCTCTTATAGCAAGTTAAGTGACATATTTGTGGAATGACACTTACAATACATGGCTTACAACCAGGTCTTTTACCTGCTAATGTATACAGTTGTAATTGGAGCAATCATGTTGGTATTTTCAGTTCCTACCCATGGCGATGCAGGAATTGTGTCCCGTGCCAACAGGGGCCTGACCTGAAATTGCTTTTTTCTTCCTGGCTGTGTGAGAAATTGCGCTTGCCCAGCACACAGGCTGCTCACATAATGAAGGCACAGGTTTCGCCGGCTTTGTTAAAAGTGAATTTAAATGTAGAATATTTCTTTTGTCAGTCAGCACTTAGTGAATGTATTGATCCCAAATGAAAGGTGACCGGGAGAGAGGGGGCAGGTTTTAGTGCACCATCCCCCACCCCTCCCCTTAGTGATGTCACCAGACCAGCTCAATCCTTCATTCCATGTCAGACTTTGGTTTCTTTTTTCTTCCTTTTCTTTCTTTACTTTTTGCAGATATCGATAATTTCTTTTCCTAGTCAACCCTCCAAGTTTTATCCATCAGCTTTATCAACCTATGAAATATATGGTGTGAAATAATCTAAAATCGATGAGGGAACTAAAAGAATTCTGTTCCTAGTGGCCATGTGGGACGTCGTAACTCCTGTTAATAGTCTGAAGAACGGCTCTAGACGTCTTGCACAGCATCTCCTAGCTGGGACCAAACAGGTCCCTCCTCTCCCAGTAAATCTCTAATATGGCTGGATAATATATGCACTATGGATTTCTATCATGGCCAGATCCAGTGCCATACAATACTGTAAATAGCCTTTGGCCATTAAAAGAAATGCAATAAATAGTTCCCACCCCTCTCAAGTGCAGATGCACTGGCTGAATAAGGAGCACTGGATGTGCGTGGCCTCTGATTTAACAACTCTTGTATGATTAACTTGTTAATTAGTTTACCGAAACCCCGGCCGTCTTAATCAGAGGAGTGTAAGACCATTTAGCTTAGTGTATCCATCCTCTAGACCCACATTAGTAATGGCTGCAGGACCCAGACACAGTTAATGTGGGACCTAATAGCCCAATTAGAGGGCATGCATCGCGCAGATGTCTAGCAGAGATTGCCCTTATTTCGGAGCTGTGTTACAGGCTAAACGGAAATGTTTTTGGACCGCTTCTCGCTTGGGGCTTGGGAGTAATGCATCTGCTCTTTTCCAAGTGTTTCAAGAAAGTATAAAAAAGACGTAGTTATTCGCATTTTAGAACTTGGTGCTTAATCAGATGGAAAAGCTCATGTTTTCAGCTTGATTTCTTTATCGTTTAGCCAGAACACCAGTCACAATTGTAACGTTACAGTTTTTATTAATCTTTTAATTTTAATTTTATTTCAGAGTGTTGTTCTGTAGCCAAACATGAGAAGAAGCCCCAGATTGGGGTGGGAGTAGATTCTACAGCAGCTTCTAGATCTAGACTGCTAGAGGTCTCCATGTGCAGTATGTTGCCCTGAACACTACGGTGATAAGACATGGAGGGTCCGTGTGTCTCAGCACTGTACTGCAGTGAGTCTACGGCCTGCAGCGTAGTCTTTATAGAGTAATCTCTCCGGTCCAGACTTCTCAGTCCATTAGTCCTGTCTTCATTTAAAGAGCGCTCAGACTAATGTACAGACAAATGGGGTGAGATGTGCCAAAGATGTGTCTTTGGTTCCTGTTTAAACTGGACTGAGGCTCGCAGTGGTGAGCGGGTGTATATCTCAGAGGGTGTATAGGTGTGATGCCATGTGCATCGTAGGTGTTTTGTTCTAGTTTTCTAAAGCGTGTACTCGGCTAAAGGCGATGTTTGCAGTCTTCAGCCTTAATTAGGGCTGAGGTTTACAGGCATCTGCTGACGACCTCTGAATTGATTTTTGTTTTTAAATGATGGATGGCTTTCTGCACTGTAGGACTGTGTAGTTGTTGGAAGGCCGCTAGGTAAATTCACCCTTTCTGAATAGCGGCGCCTAAGCCCTTCAACGCAGAGGTGCCGTGTGTTTGGTTTCTGTCCACTTCCTTTTCTGACAATCTGAGTAAAAACCCTGCCAGATGTGGCCACCCAAGCTTACACACACCGCTAATGATCGCACTGAGCATGTGCAGAGTGAGCCATCAGCCCAGTTCATCAGCTCTCATTGTCATTCAGACTGCATTTCAATCATTTACCACTCATATGCAAGGTAGTTTGGATCAATATTTACCTCAGGATTAAAAACTAGCCATATGTAGAATGGAATTAGTATTGTTTTAGAGCTTGACATGAGTATGCACATTTGTAAGAGTGCCTACATGTTTCGTTTTTAACTGAATTGAGAATCAGCTGCTTTAGCTTTAATGTGTTTGCTTCCTGTGGTTAATGCACAGAAATTCAATCTCTGTATCATCCCCATGCTTCTTCACCTCAGCACTTTGTTACAATCATGCACACACATGCACATACACTCAGTGAGCACTTTATTGAGCATTTATTAGACTTATTTTTTAGACTTAAGTCTTTGCTGTAGCCCGTGCACTTAGAGGTTTGACAAGTTCTGTGTTCAGAGATGCTCTTCTGCATACCACTGTTGTAATGTGTGGGTATTTGCCTTCCTGTCACCTTCCTATCAGCTTCGACCAGTCTGGCCATTCTCCTCTGACCTCTCTCATTTCTCAGTTTTGGCCCATAGAACTGCTACTCACTGGATGTTTTTTGTTTTTTGCACCATTTTCTTAGACTGTTGTGTGTGAAAATCCTAGGAGATCAGCAGTTGCTGATACTCAATCCCACCTGTCTGGTACCAACAATCATTCCATGGTCAAAGTCACATTTCTTTCCCATTCTGATATTTGGTCTGAAAAACAGCCGAACCTCTTGACATCTGCATTTATGCATTTAATTGCTGCCACATATTTGGCTGATTAAATATCTGATCACTGAGGGTATGTACATGCAGAACGTAAGTCTTTGGACAGTGACATTTTTCTGGCATTGACACTTTTCTTTCGTTCTCATGTTGAGGAATAACAGCAACAGACTCCAAATGCTGATGGCGCTCCTAGAATCGACTGTAGACCTTTTGCTGCTAGCTCTTTTTTGCGTTCACTAATTATGAGAATTAACACCCCCGTCCAGGAAACATTGTCCAATGACTTTTCGTCCCTTAAAATTGGTTTAAAAATGGCTGCAATTCCTACACTGTTCATCCAATATGGATATAAAACCCCTCAAACTAAAGCTCAAGAATAATGCAGCTCTACAGGTTCTCCTGACCTCCCAGGTTGCTGGCGATACTGCAGTTTGTGCAGATGGTATTTGATGTGGGAGTGTGTCCGATGTTGTGGGCAGCAGCACTGGCCCTGTACCCTCTGCCTCAGGCGCGGGGCTACATTACAAACCCAAACGGGTCAGGAGCTCTGCATCGGCGTTCTCCACAAACCGACCGAGGTCAGGGATGAGAGGAGGGAGTGCCAGGAGGGCTGGTTTGAATTCCTCTTTGTGTAATCAGTGTAGCGCGGGGCCCGAGGTGAGCTTGCTTTTTGGCGTATTGACATCTTTGGGTGACTGACCCCATATACCAAGTTACTTCAGAGACTAAGGAGTAACGGCCCTTCCAATAAAGTCTGGGCCGCGAGTCGCTGGGTGCCTTCTGAAATACGGCTGAAATCTGTACGGAGGCATGCGATGTGCGCGTCGCCCACTCGTAGTAATTGCAAAAACATGGATCTTGTGCGCGGTGGTTTATGGCGTTTTAAGCATGTGTGTAAGTGATTTGTGAAGACGCTGCCTGGCGGAGTGATTTAATGCTCTAGCGGTTTGTGTGCATGTGCAGTTCTGTGAGGGTGTGTGTGTGTGTGTGTGTGTGTGTGTGTCCCCTTTTTGTTTACTTTTCAGTGTGCTTCTGATAATTCCTCAAGCTAATTATCATCCCTAAAGTCCCTTCAGGTTTGGAATCTATTTACGCTGCGAATATGGCGTATTTAGCCTTTTACTACATCAAAACACATTATATGTGCCGGTGTATTTATAGATTCTTTTGCTCTTCAGCTCTTAAAAGGTGTTATTAAGAAACACGTTTGGAACAGTTCAGGAGAAAGAAATCATTTCCCAGAGGTGGAATGGGCCAGCTCCAAAAGCTTTAAGCATATTCCTACCATTGGTCAAAGGCCCAGGGCATATGAGGTTGCATTGCCACATTGGCTGATCACCACTACACTGTGAATAATGGCTCTCTGGTCCTTTAACCCCCTTATTGCTGACTCGTTTAGATCTGATGGACTATTGGCAGTGCTGTACAGTCTTGATCTTTTGAGGTCACGACAGCCAAATGTCACAATAGGACATACACGGGCCAGAAATTGGAGCTTATCCCTAGAGTCAAATCTATCAAAGCCGGTTGGGATCATGCTGTAATGACGGGTAAAATGGCTGTTACTAAAAACGGATGACACTATTGTGATCCCAGCCAGCGGGACCGTGTGGTGTGGCCGTTGTCTCCGTCACCAGAGCAGATAGACGTAGTGGTGCAGCCTCTCAATGTTATTAGCACACAAGCACCATCAAACCAAGGACCATGGCAGGTATCATCATTGCAGAGAGAGGGTGCGAATGTTCCAGTCTCAGCCAGGAGTGGCTGGGAGGGGAACTGGAGGAGTTATTGCAAAGGAACAAAATTAGATTCTGTCCTGAGCAGCTCTCCTCATATCAAGGGAAGTGAGTGGATATTTTATCTCTGGTGAAGAGGCGCCTTTATGGATTTTCCAATGAGCCGGAGGGTACGGACACGCAGAGTGTCCTGTGCTGACGTTTCTGATGGACTGACAGGCAGAGCTTTGGTAGGCAGGCTGAGGGAAGGGGGTCAGCAGCCACACTGACATGCAGAAAGGGGCCATGCTAACCGACCAGCAGGGTGTTTTTCAGGGTGTGCAGATGTGTCTGAAACTTAAGAGTGGTGCTTCCAACGAAAGGGTGTTTTAACTCTTTCCCTTTGTCATTCAGGGAGTAAAACTTGACTGACTTTAATTAATAAAATGAATGAATCAAGGTATTATTATTATTATTATTATTATTATTATCATTATTATACGTTTATTATTTTGTATTATTATTTGGTGGCCATGGGGTGAACATGTACAATTCTGACTGTAATTTGGACTGGCAAACTGTCTGCAACCGTAGCTAGATTCACGCATGAACCCCGCACACCGCAGGCTACAGCTGAGCTTGCATAGAGTGGAGTCAGAGGAATACCTTTCATTTGTGGCGTTAATATGCAGTCCACAGGCACCTGTTTGACCAGTGGGGGTTGCTAGAGTGCGATGAAATGCGGACACTGGGCGATGCAATCCGCATTTGGAGCTGCACTGAACACTGGCATATTACTGTTAGACATTTTTCCGATTATTATACTTTCCAGGTATACAAAAAAAATATGTTGAATAAATGTCACAAAAAAAATTAAATTATTAAATTAAATTATTAAAACATTAAGTTATCATTCAATGGTTTCCAACCCTTTTGCTGACTGTCAAAGCAAATCAGATACAAAGTCATGTTGTAGTACAAGATTGAATGATTACATTTACTTTAGAGGTGCTGCCATGTTGCAATGAGAGCTTAAATAATTACATTTGCTCTTAAAGGCAATGGGCTATTTTTCACAAATGTCCTGTCCGTCAGGTCCTCATTGTAAATGAGAACTTGTTTTCAACTGACCTACACTGTTAAACAAAGGTAATAAATGGTTGCATCCATTCTAGTAATTGGGGTCACAAGTTCAGCACTGTTCTAAAAACAGATTTGCCAGTGTTTGAGTGTGTTATCACTGGACTCGAGGGGTCATTCTGATGCTACCAGTGGATTGGTGTTTATTAGTGCAGAACTCTTCTGAGGCCTTGATGTCTGTGTTGTTAGCTGATAGGAATGTAGTGAAGAGGCAGATTTGTTGGTTAACCCATTCCCTGTGTAGCCTCTTCCTGCCCTCTTCAACACACTAGATTACTTTCCAGCTCAGAGAGACATTGAAGCTTTCATGAGTGTTTGTGCACAGCATATCTCTCTCTGGTTGAACCTCTGAGTGACTCTCTTTAAAAGCAAGAAATTCAACAGCTGCTTTGCCTCCTGAATGACCTCATAAATACCTCGTAGAGGTCTTTTTGGCATGAACATTTATCGAACTGCAATCGCTTGGCTACATTCTGATGTGCACTTTGATGTTCTTTCGCAGTGCTGATGGTAGGGATGGTAGCTGCTCCTCTAGCTGTTCCTCAACCCTGCAGACCTCCATCTTGTCCAGGGTTCTGTCCACGGCAGCACAGGTGTTGGCCCTCCCTCCCAGTAGCTTCCGGCTACACTTGGCTGGTCTGGTGCTTCCTGTTTGTAGGCAGAGCCCTCTCACCGCTGCAGCCCAGTTGTTGGCAGGAAGAAGTGTGTTCTTACTTCCTTTCACCATCTGCCACTTCTCCCTGCACTTCTAACCTCCCGACATCCTTTCTTCCTGTCAGTGTCATCCTGTCAGTGACCCTCGTTTGAGAGCCACCTGAACTGACATACTGCATGGCTCCGTTTTCTGCAAACCCTTTTTGACATTTCTTTTTCCTATAGCCATGTTGAGTACTGGGTATAATTATTATGTTATTAATAACCTCAACTTGTAATTAACCCTGTTGTACGGCTGTAAAGCATGCGTAATACAACATTCTTCCTAGGTTTCTAGAGGTTATATGGAGTAGCACATTTGAAATGATACTTAATGCATACCCAACATTTTAAAATTGCAAATTAGATTCCATAAATCTTAATGCTCTTTTTTCTTTTTTTTTTCCTTCTTTTTCCGTTTAGCACCTTTTATACAAACATGCAGCTCAAAAGCAAGAAAATAAACAATATTAAAGGAATAACAAGGTGGGAATAAGATAATAAAAAAGACAATGATTGAAACATAAAAAGTGATGGTAATTAAAAGCTAGGTTTAAAATCTAATAAATAATTCAGCTTCTATTTAAAAAATGTCCACTGTCACAGACCTGTCCATTTATGCATCAACACCTGATGTTGGTCCTCCCCACCTGGAACTTAATTACCATCACTTTTTATAATTGCAAATCTTACAAAACACACGCACACACACACACACACACACACACACAGAGTAGGTTTGATTTCACCGGCTACTGTACTGTATGTGAGAGTAGCATTGCATTTATATCCATTAGTATGGTCAAGAAAGTGAGTCCTGTCCGTATGAAAGTGTGCTGTGAAAGTTCTGCTGTGTCCTGTCAACTTATTTTCAGAATGAATGAAAAACAAGATTAAGTCATTTGTATTTTGCAATATGATTTTAATATGTTCTACAGTTCCTGTGTCTGCACTGACTAAGAATCGCAATTGTTTAACACACAAATGTGCAGGACATTGCCCTGTGGGGTCTCTTAATTAGCATAAAATGCTGTGAATGTTTGATTAGTGAACAAAGTTAAAGAATGATTTTGACCTCTATGTTTGAGCACACATAGTCACTAAACTGTCAATATGCAATATGATGGGTTCCGTTTCCTTGATTCTCTTGTTTCCGTTTGATTGATATTTCTTATTGGTAATTACTAGTTCCTCTGGGAGTTCTGCTATTTCATGGGAGTCCAATTATTCTTGAATCAAAGAAAGTTGGATGGGCAAAATGTGAGAAGCGTATCAGGATGTAGGCATCAAACTGCTTTCTACCCCTATCTGTGGATCTTTTTTTTGTTCACATCTGCTTAATTTTTAGTCGCTTGCCCAATTAATCAAATTGATTTTTGAGGCAATTCGTAATGGTAATTGATGCCCACAATCTGCTCCACTGCTGTGTAGCTCTGCATTAGTTAGGCTGTGTTCTGATTGGCTATTCATAACAAAGGATTGTGTACCAGCGTCAGTGAAACCCCTCTGCCAGATGATGCTCCTCCTCGATGCTGAAATAGAAAATTATTGCTGAAGGAAAGTGAAAGGAGAAGGAGGGGAAGAATCACAATTATTATTATTATTTTGTAAATTATTATTATTATTATTATTTTATTAACAAGTGCTCAATTTTGGAATACCTTGCTGTGAATTATTTTCAAGACAGTTTTGCTCTATAAACATAGAAAATAAAAAAAAGGAGCTGTTCCCACATTTATCAATGAAACCCCTTTTGTGGGAGACCGACAATTCTTATATCATTTATTTTTGAAAAAGCTCTTTTTGTGTGAATGGGCTTACCCTTCAACATTTTCCATTATTACATGACTGACACCCCCCCCCCCCCCCCCCCTTTTCCACTCACACACACACACACACACACAAATCTGGAAAGCAAATTGAGACTGGAGAAGGCCTTAAGAAAGGTAGTAAAAAAGAAATGGGAGTAGAGGTAGTGCATCCCTTATTCACTTGATATGGACAGGGAGGAGAACATGCCGATCTCCCAGCAGCAAGGTGAGAAGAGCACAGAGCAAAGTCTTACTGCGGCGACAAGGCCTAGGACAGTGACACTCAGGTTCCCTCGTACAGGATCCTGCCAGTTTAAAATCTTTTCTGTCAGCAAATGAATAGGCCTGAGGAACCTGTGCAGCTGTATCTTCAGTTACAGGTGTGATGGAGAAGCCGGGCGAGCTGCCAGGGGGGACATTATCTGCCTTCAGTCTGCTTTTCTCTCAGCCGGCTCTTGCAGAAGGAAAGTGAAAGGATCTTTTTAGGAGAAGAATCGCAAGTTTTTTTTGTTTTTTTTTCCTATTTAGCAATACAAGTGCTCGATTTTGGAATACCCTGCTGTCAATTATTTTCAAGACAGCTTTGCTATATAAACATAAAAAGTCAAAAAAGAAGAGCTATCAGCTCTCATACTGAATATAAAAAGTTACAGAGTGAAAGCTTGCTTGCATTTCGTTCCTCTTTTACATGAAAGTTCCATTTTTCATTTGCTTCAGACAGGCTGTTTCAGAGTGACTTCCACAGATTACATATTTATATGGGTAGATATTTACTGCTTGGGTACAATTCTTGCTCCAGGGTACAATAGCAGTTTCCCACCTGGAATTTTAACTTGAATGCCCTGTTTCTTAACAGCTGTCCACACTGCCACTGATCTCCCGGTCACTGCTACGCTACCAGGATATTAAATATTAAATGGTGAATTAAATGTTTTCATAAAACCAAAAGCAGGCCTATGATTTTTCTGAAAGCAAGTGGAGTGGCATCCAGAAATGTATGTATGGTTCCATTCAGATGTAACACAGTGGATATAGTGGATATGGCAGATGGGGTCAGGCTGCTGGCTGGGTTGTGCTGGTCTTTTTGGCACTTTAGTTTACCCTGTTGTCTGCTGAGGGAAGGAACAGCTGGAGCTGTCGGGGTGGGTTCAACACCTCTCATGTTCCTATTTTATTTCTTTTTTCTCTGTGATTTGGTGGCAGCTCGTTTAGTGAGGTCTTTTAAAATGTAACACCAAGATGTGTGCAGGGCTTTCCCTGCCGGCGCACCTGAGCTTAATTGTTTCGGTTTTCTTTCAGCGCCCGAGCCGAATGAACGAAAAAAACGTTTTTAATATGCGGCTCTCAAGCTAAAAATAATCTACCTTATAAAAACATTTGCCTTTATCAGCTACAGTGTCTGACACTCTGTCGCAGCCTCCAAGGGGCTGTAGACGGCTTGCAACAGGGTATCTGTTTCGTTACCAGGCGAAGTGCCAGTCGTGGCAACTTTGTGTCCTTAAAGCAGCAATTCTATATCGCGCCCTGTGCTACATTATTGCATTTGTAAATAAAATTTAGATGAGCTGGAGTACCGTTTTTCGAAAATCAACTAGCCTACTAGTTAACGTCACGTGTAAATGATGACTATCTGGACAGCTGTCTCTGCACTTGGAGAGTTTAGCTTGGCGACTACTGGGACGACATCAATGGTTTCTTTTCAAAGCTTAAGGCATCGGGCTCAAAGCACTCTTACATTGAGTTAGCGTAGCTCACTCATCGAGTTAGCGTAGCTCACTCTCCATTAGCCGTTGTCCTAGTTAGCCAAAAACCAACCAAATAACATTGATTTAATGGGGGCTAAACACCACCTGCCAGCTATTTTGGTTTTTTCAATAAACCAAACCCAAATAAACATGTTGTCGTATGCTTGTAAAAATACATGTCCTGTAATGGAAATGTGCCAATATAGCCAAAAAAACGGTATTTTTAGTTGGTTTTGGACCACTTGCCTATACCAAAGATATGTTGCTTGGCTACTTTTGCTGAATGCTCTTCTCAGGGTTGCCTGACAGGTGCACCACCAGTTTTCGTTTACCCTTTCCGTCAAATCACTCCCAGCTGATACAGCTTCAGCAAGTTGCGCTCGCTCTCTTTCTGCCCATGCCCTCTCAATCTCTATAAGCTCCTGATCCGTATTTTCGGGTTCAAACGTGTAACCCTCAGCACCAGTTGAAAAATGGATGTCATCACTGCCACTCAAAATTCTTTAACCACCGTTTACAGCCAGAGAGTGACAGTACAGAGGTCCAGCCTAGAGGATAAATCGATCCGCTTATGCAGACCTCAGCACTGTTTTTACAATTTATCAATTTGGCAATTTAGTTAACACAAAGCTGGTCAGATGGTTTACTCCAACAAACACAGGACGGTCAGATGCTCAAAAGAAAAGAAATTGGCTGCGACATCTGCTAATAGGTTTTGTTCATATTATAGGCTACATACAATTCATTTAAATAAATCATATTGTTAAAGTCTGATGGAATGACCAAACTGGTCCAAAATTATTTAAAAATGCAGTTTTTTATCAAGTGACATACATTATTTTTATTTTTTTAAATACCCCCCGCCCCCGTTTTCCCAGTGCCACGGCACCTAAGCCCTCTGCAATGCCAGGGAGAACCCTGGTGTGCATACAGCAACCCAGGTAGGAAACATTGCAGTCCCCCATGCTACTATTGTGGTGTGAATCGCAACCATTTCTTTAACTGTTTTCGATTAGCCTGTTATCTGCAAGCTGTGTCTGCAGCTCTTTGATGGATAGAGCCTATTGTCTATGGGGTCGGCAGTCTGGTTCAGCAGAGATATGACCAACTGTTTGTTTTCTGTTGCGGTACATTCAAAACTGTGTGGAATGAATTCAATTCCGAGCGCTGATGTACCGTGGACCTTGCTGGCTCTCTGGTGTCTGCGCACTCCCTGAATTTGATTGCAGTCCCCGGCTCTGTAAATTGCCATGTGTGCATGTCACACAGAGTAAAGAGAATGGTTAAATGCTCAAAAAAAAATCTAAATTATCCAGGCAGCTCAGGCATTTTGGATTCCTGCTCCGCATCCCAGCTGCTCTTCTTAAATCCTTTGCCCTCTCTTAGCTGCGGTTCACAGTGTCTGGTGTTCGGGCTCTTTTGAGGTGTTGAAACGTACTGTAGCTCTTTGTAATGCGTAAAACGGGTCATGTTTTGCTGCTCTGCGATCCTGGTGCGGTGCGTCAGTGATTAGCGTGCCGGGGAAATGGCACCGTACTGTTTTTACACGTCTTGTGACAGGGAGAGACAAAACACAGTCATTTAAATCTCAACGTGTGTCCATGCCCAGCCCTTTGTCACGGCTGCTATGGCAAGCTATGGCAACTGGGACATTTTCCCTCAGTATGGTTCTCCTTCACTGGACACATGTTGACCAGATGTGGAATCTTTTTTGGACAAACGTATGTGTATATTTTTATTTTCCTGGAGTACTGTGCGTCCGGCTTGTGATGACTCATGCCTTTAAAATATGCCCTTGCTTGTTTGCTTACATAATAGAGAATCTGTGGGACCTAGAGCGATGCCCCCCCCCCCCTCCCAGGAAGTAATTTCCACTCTGCTGTTCTCTGCTGATACTTACGGGCAGACAGGGCCCGGGAAGGTGCTCCTCTCGCCCGTTCTAACAGCCATTTATTAATCAAAGTATCACTTTACCTGTGCAATACGCTGAAAATCTGCATTGATCCTCCAACATCGATGTCTGGAGTCTAAACAAAGGCTCTCTAACATTGCGGAGGTCCTGTGTGCCGATTTGCTTTTTTTAACCTCTGACCCCGCCTTGGCTCTCTCTAAGCTGGCACGCCAGTCCTCATTGCCCATGACGTTGAGGCTAGTTGTTCCTCATTCTGAATGTAACTTGACCTTGAACTGCTGCTTTGCAATTCGGCTGACCGAGAAATAACCCTCGCTTCAGAACAACTTTTTTCTTTTTTTTTTTTTTTGCTTTTTCTTTTCTTTTTTCCACTGGGGGAGGAGCAGAGTAAGGTCGGTGACTTTTCTGACCCAGGTTTCTTCCTATCGAGTCCTTCGGGGTTCACAGTGGTCTGCCTTCTCCCTGCTGCTGAAAGCAAGCACTGCGCTGAATGACTTCACAGAGAGGCCGTCTGGTGCACGATAATGACACCCCGGAATTGCCACACTGGTTACTTGGGCGTTCCTCAGCGTGCTTTTGTCACAGCGCCGCACGCATTGAAAATGCTGCGCCGATAGGGTGCTGGAAGACCCCGGTGGGAGTAGAGTCGAGGCCTTCGGCCTTCATCAACGATCTGATTCGCAAAAAGGCAAGCCTTGCATCAGTCACGCTCCGGGAAGGTGCAGCCTCCCCCTGTTTATCTGCTCTCGGCAGGCGAACGGAACGGAAGCACAGGAAGGTGGTTTGGCACTGGCCCTTTCTTCACTGCGCCCCACAACATTGGCCGTGTTCTTTTTCCGATAAAGTTGCTGCTTTCGTGGTTATGCAGAGGAACTGTTGGGTATTCCCACACCGGTTTCTAACCTTTCTTCCCTGGTGGTTTACCTGTGAAGGGGAGGTTGCGTAGCTCTCTCGGGTGTGAAGGGCAGCCCCCAGGTGGCAGCTGGTTTGGGAAGCGGCCTTTGCATGTAGGGCCTGGCGGGGGAAGAGGCAGGGCAGAGATTGAATGTCCTGTCGTCTTTGTGAGGTGTAGTTTGTGTGCATCCAAAGTCATTTCAAAGGTCTGCAGCCTTTTTATTGTAACCTGGCATGATTTAAAAGGTTCTGCGTGTTCAGGATCTGTTCTCCTGTAGAAGAGAATTTGCAGTTCTTTATATTTTTTATAAAATGACTGGCCGGGGATCGTTTTCTGAGCTAATTGTGTCGCAGGCGCAACGGTGTCATGAAACGGGAAAGAAAGTGTTTTTTATGTAGGTTTTTTTTTTTTTTTTTTTTGGTGAATCCCACTAGGGAAAAAAGGAAACAAGTAATATAAAATATGAGCGTGCAGGCTAATATTTGTATATTAGATGTTTGTATTGATCTTGTTGTAATGTTTTTGTTTTATTATCCAAGGTTAAACGTACAATTTAAATCAAAGTAATTTATAAACAGCCTATTGATCTCGTATAGAATTTTACTTTCAAATTCCGGCGGCCGCATTATAAAGCAATACCCTAGGTCTATAAATAGAGGTCACGGTAAGTGTGTCGATTGTGTGTAGGTTTATTGGAATGCACTATTAGACTGTCATATGAGGAATATATCATCATGTACATGTTCAGTCATTGGAGATGTGAGCAGAATAGGGGGCAAACTACTCTCCATCAGGTACAGTAAATTCATCATTTCTTTTTATCTCCCCTCTAATAGCTTTCTCAAGGATGATTGTATACCCTGGAATAAAATACGGCTCCCTGTCAATCTGTTTAAATTGAAATGAGATGTCAGAGAGAGAGGGATAGAGAAAGATGATGGATAGATGATATCTAAAAAATAAATAAATAGGTGCCACTTCTAAAGTACGGCAGTCCATATATGTCACATGATTTGGTGTGTATGCTTCTTTAAAATATGCTTTGAATCTTTTGTATCTTGAGGCATCTCCCTCTCAGTACTTCCTCTTGGCGGTTGTTATCGGCCGGGCCCTCGCACATCACAGGGATGAAGTGAAAATTCAGGAGGCAGTGAGTCAGACATCAATCTGCATAAACACACACATAAGCTGAAAGGGAAGGGTGTGGGTACGCAGAGAGAGAGAGGGAGAGAGAAAGAGAGGGAGTGAGAAAAGGAGAGACCAAGGTCGATAACTACCGGTCTGAAGGAGTGGCCACGGTTACGGTTCAACCGCTCCCTCGTCCTCTGCTGTCCGCTGCCCACCTCGACCGCGTGGCCTCGGCCGCGTCCTTGCCCCGGCTGTCCAATGGGAGTGCGGCGTGGTGTCGGGCGTGTTACGGGTGGGGTGCGAGGAATGGGTGTAAGCGCTTGATGCCGGGATCTGGACTGAGAAGGGCGATGCAGGGGACTCCAGGTGTTTGAACACCGCTGTCAGGGGACATGCTCCAGCCGACCCTGTGTGTGGCTCCCCTGCTCTCTGATAATTCGGGTCAGAGGAGCCCCTCTGATCTCCACCCTCTCCAGGGGATGAGAGATGAGCCCCTGTTGTAAACAGCCGGCACTTTGACTCCGTGCTCTGATTAGAGTGGGCCGATTCCCCTTTCGCAACCATGTTATCTGCCCCCTACAGTCGGACACGTCTGTCTGTGTGTAGAATTAGCCTGTGTTCTGCCTGTTTGCATTGTGTGAAATCCTGCATTGGGGAACATGTGTCTCTGTCTGTCTGTGTGTGACATTCTCTCCATTAGGGGTGGGGGAAAATCAATACAGCATAGTATTGCGATACTTTCCTCTGCAATACAGCATCGATACAATGGCGCCAAGTATCAATATTTAATCTAAATATACACACTTTTATAATGAATGTTATTTTTATATTATGCTTTTAATTCACAGTGTGGAGGTGAAGAAAAGTTGCAGATGGTAGTTCGGGGAGGTGGGGGAAACGTGATCATTCATTTATTTTTATTAGTATTGTATCGAGCGGTGCCGTTTTCCTGGCAATACACACGAGTCAGACTAATATCTGGAAAGCAACCACTGCTATCCCATAATGAACATGGAAATGTTACTTCTTGACTCCAGTAGCCCAAACTGTCAATACTACCTAGTAACCAGACACTCTTTCTAGTCCCTCTTGTTCAGGGCAAGTAGCAACCCAGCGTTATGCTAGGTTTGCTGTCACTCGTGTAACTTCCCGTAGTATGAAAATTCAATTTGATCTTGGAACAAAATGGCCCCACAGTATGATTTCTACCATGGATAACTGGCCTTCTACCCCATTTGAAAACTGCAGCTATACTGTCGTAGCAAAAGTCATAGCGGAATGGTCTTCATTCAATTGAGCGTGAATGTGACACTTGCTAAATTGAATAAACATGGCACATATTTACACCAAACTGCTTGGCTAGCTCAGTGTTGATGTACCAAAGATATTCAGTGTAAAACAAGGGCTGTGACATGTTGCGTCTGCAGATATCTAACCACTGCTGCTCGTCTAGAACTGCTGACATTGCTGTGCTGCACTTGGATTAGCATCACCATTTTCCTTGTTTTTTTAGTTTTTCTCCATAAATGTAATAATCGTTTATTTATTGTAGTTTATTTCAGCTGCTGAAGGGACCCAGTGTTTTGAGTGTTTTATTTTCTTACAGGCTGCTGTGTGTTCATTGTGTTCAATTGCGCAAGTAAAAGTTTTCAGCAAAATTAATTGATGCCTGTGTTTTATTATGGGGTGTGATGGGGCTTTCTCCGTAGGCATATTTTTACTGCAGTCAAATGAGAAAGAAATTCATTAAAAATACTGATATGTTGCAGTATTGAATTGCAATACTTACTGTATTGCAAAAACGCAAACAATGTGAATCGTATCATGTTGTAACCCAAGTATGGGGATAATATTATTTTATGAGGTCCCTCCCCCCACTACATCTATTCACATTGGACCAAACTTCACCTTCTGTGTGCCGTCTTAAAATTACAGCACAATGTTTTATTATAAACTCATGAAACTCTCAACTCAGTGGTGTTGAGTCAACGTGTCACTGATGTATTTCATGTGTGGTTTGCAAGGCGGCTTTTAGTTGTTTAGCTACAGTAGGTTAAATACCCTGGTGACAAAATTGCCTTGAGAGAAAAAAGAAAAAGATATTAAATTATCTTTTATGGAATGCAGGATAGGCAAGTTTTACATTCATGTGATCTACACCCCCTGTTACCCCCTCCCTTGCCCCCTGGAATAATTAGATTTGGATGTCCCTTGAGAAATACATTTTCCAAGGTATGTTTTATCATGTGCTAAAAATATGTTCCAGCAGCTCTACTAATTTATTAGTTGGATTCACTTCACCACACTGCAGCTTTATCGGAAATTGCTCTGAGCCGTTAACACAAGGCATTTTACTTACAAATGTTTAATTGAGGGAATATTTATTCTTTGCCATACTTAATCCAACTGGCTGATGCCTGGGCCTTGCCTTATGCTGTGGCTGTATAGATTTCTCCAGAAAACGGCAGTGTTTCCCCTGTCTGAATGAGATGGTTTGCCTTATTTTGCTTCTTAAATGTGAAATCTGTCTTCTTTCAATCTTGCTGCGTGTGTGAATGCCTTGGCAACTTTTATCAAACAGTTTTTCTTCCTTGGCATGGCGCAGCCCTCCTTACTGATCTCAGCTAAGCCATGGAGAGGGAACGGTCAATATGAGGACCTCTCATAGAAAACAGGGGTCGCTTAACGCTGAATAGAGTTGCTCGGTGCCTGCTGAAGCTGAACTTGTGCTGTGGTGAACAAAAGACAAAAGTGTACAGTAACAAAATCCCCCCCCATTTTGGCTCAGAGTCTGCTTGTCTTCAGCCTGCGGAGCAAACTGATATGGGGTAATATAAATAATATACGAGTTGCCTGAGCACTACTATTAAAACGGGTACATAAGCACTACATAACTATAGTTTCATTTGAAATGTATCACTATGAAGACCGACTGCTCCATGTGAAATGGACAAAAATAGCTCATGTACTCGTGACCAACATGGTGTTGAATGTGATGTATTGTTGCTAAATATGTAGCCTATAAATATTGTAGCCTCTATTATGTTGCTGAATTTGTAAAAGTAACCAAAGCCAGTGCTTAATTGGCCTCCTCTCATTGGCCACAATGTCCCATAGGAGATGATGTCTTTTGGTTAAGCTATTGCACAGGAATAATTCTACTGAACATATTGCTGGGTGTAAGGGTGGTAAATAGGCTATTTATTTAGTTAAAAAATGAAAAGACAATGCCACATTATGCCTGTAAGTAAAATGCTATTACCTATGCTTCCATAGATTCCTCTCCTATAGTATATTCCTACCGTACATATTTGTGTCCTATATTTTCAGGATGGGAATATACAGTAGGCTGCATGGACATACAGTATGTACATATTCACGGCCATGAATCTTAATTATATTCATAGAATTAAATAAGCACTATTTCACGCTATAATAGATTTGAATAGATTGTGTTCAAACTAACGCTATCCAAACAAATGTTTTTACTATGTTTTAAAAGATGCATAGATTTTTTCCTTTTTTTTCGCACCCTTGAACAAAAATTATAAAATGATGTGAAATGAAGATGGCAGTAGAAGGGTTAATTTAATCAGAAAGGATTTAATTTTCCAGAGACTGGGGAGCTGCCTCCACAAGGCACCACTCTGGCGGAAGAGTCAGAGGGGGTGTATCCGTTTCAATTTGTGTGCAGTGATGTTGACCCTGGCATTGTGGTCTAATAACAAGCTCTGCTTCCTGGAACCGGTCTCTTAAACATGCCCATCTCACAATTGGCCATATAAACCCTTCTATCCGTCTCATTTCCTTATACTGTCATCAGGAATGAGAGGTGTATGCATCTCAGGAAATGTATAGTAAAGTTATACAATAAATGCATACATTTAGAGTCGGCAGGCAGACAGGATGAAGTTTTTTTTTAATGGAACCATTTACCTATAGTATAAATCAAAACTACTGCTGAAATAGCCTTGTGGTGGAATTGTCCCTAGAGAATATCCTGCCCAGTCTTTATAAATAGCTAGTTTAAAATGACTAAAAACCCTTGGTTTAAAGTGGGCTTTTAGGTCTTTCTTATGAAGATGAATATGAAGGGCATGTTCTGTGTTTAGTTTTCAATTCAGTCAGACTACATTGTTATTTTTAACAAAAATAAATTGTATTTGTATTTTAGCAAACATCTCCACTTTCCATTTCCACTTACTGTATACACACTGGCTTCAGAAAGTATTCAGACCCCTTCACTTTTTGCAGTTTATTGTGTAAAGTGAAACATGTTTATTACATTTATTAAAAATCTAAAACTAAGAACTCTCTTTTACACAAGTATTCAGACCCTTTGCTGTGGTACTCCAAATTGTGGTCAGGTGCATCCCGTTTATTTAATTATATTTGAGCTGTGTCTAGAACATGATTGTCCACCTGTGGCAAATTGAATTGATTGGTTTAGGCACACACCTGTGTATATAAGGTCCCACAATTCATGCTGCAGGACAAAAACCAAGCCATGAAGTTCAAGGAAGTCTCTGTATACCTACGTGATAGAATTGTGGTGAGGCATAGATCAGGGTAAAGGTATAAAACCATTTCTGAAGCTTTGAGTGTTCCCTGGAGCACAGTGGCCTCAATAGTTGTGAAATGGAAGAAGTTGGAAGAAGAACCACCAGGAATTGGCCTTCCTGGAGTTGGCTGTCCGGCCAAACTGAGAAACCGGGCAAGAACCCAACTCTGCAGAAATGGGAGAACCTGCCGGAAGGATGACCATCTCAGCGGCACTCTATCAGGCTTTTATGGTAGAGTGGCGAGGAGGAAGAAGGACAGCCCGCTTGGAGTTGCCAAACAGCATTTAAAGGATTCTGAGAGCATGAAGAAAAAAATTATCTGGTCTGATGATACAAAAATGTAACTCTTTGGGCAGAACTCCTATGTCTGGCAAACACCAGGCACTGCTCATCACCTGGCGAATACCATCCCTACTGTAAGCATGGTGGTGGCAGCATCATGCTATGGGGGTGCTCCTTAGTGGCAGGCACATGGAGACTGGTCAAAATTGAGGGAAGGATGAATTCAGCCAAATGCAGAGAGGTAATTGAAGAAAACCAGCTCCAGAGTGCATGCAACCTCAGACTGGGGCGCGTGTTTACCCTTCAGCATGACAATAACCAGAAGCATACAGCCAAGACAACGCTGAAGTTTCACACACTTCAACGAAACACGCTAGTTGTACCACCTCAAACCCACTTTGTGAGCTGATTCAGGAGCAATAATACAGCAATTGAACAGTTGCTTTAAAAAGCAGATACTCACTGTCATACAGTGCAGCGTTGGCGTGGCACATGAATGGGAACTATGCTGTTCTCATGAATGTGTCCTGTAGCTTCAGTGCTCACTCCATCTCCACGCTGTGCACCGAGGTGCATGGGACGTCGCCCGTGACCACATCTCCGTGGGAGAAAAAGACGGTCACGTGACCGAGAGTGTCGGCGGAGGAGAGGGCGAGCTTCAGCCGTTTCTCTGCGAGGGAGCGGAGATTTACGGGAAAGTTATATTTAGAGCTGACACGCTGAGCGATCGCGAGGCCGGCCCGCGCGCACTAAATAAGCGCCGCTCTGTGTTTGAGGGAACGCGTGCATTCTGATGAATGAATGCGGCCCAGTCATCCGCCCGGCTCTCTCCTCCCCTCCACGCTGATGGATCTCTCCGAGGCCGTCTGGCAGAACAGCCATCCGTTACGAGGAGAGGAATCAAAGGTTTCAAACAATGTCGGGGATTTTAATTGCACGTACAAAAATAAATAAATAAATCGAAGAGTGGGCGGGGCACGGGGGGGGGGATTTTTTCAAAGGTGGAATTGGGATCCTGTCGGTAGCCAATCGCACACCAGGTCTCTGGAAACATTTTGCTTTGTTAAAAGCCTCCACTGTGGGCAGATGGACACCTGCCACTGCACACTGGGCCCTTGTCATTAGCCGTTGGCAGCAGGGCCGGGTTTGTTGTTTATATTGGACGGCGTTTCAGATGTGCCGGGCGGGCGCGCTCCGTGGCCCGGGCATGGTGCAGACGCACCGCGTCCAGCACCGACCTGCGTCCAGACACCGCGCAATTACCGACCGGAGGCCCCTGGCCCTGGCACCGCTCCCGCCCGCTGTCTGGCTGCTGCAGCCCTGCACTCGCCCAAACAGCCCCGCCTCCCTCCAGCCTGTTCTCATTCAGGTGTCTTCATCTTGTCAGAGGATATGAAACGCTCGGATTTCACTCTCCCCGGCCCGGGCGGTCCTCTTTGTGAGGCTGAAATCCCTGTCATCGACGTCGCAGCCAAGAAAGACGCAAACGAGAATGGCTTTTCGCAAAACGGACAGCCGAAGTTTTGATTTATTTATTTTATTTGACGTCAATCTCTGTAATAGTTGGGGAATATGGACATAGAGTAGTGCAGTTCCGCAGTGGAAATGGAGGTTACAGGACGGCAGCTACACTGGGGAAACGGAGGGACGGGGGTGGGATGGTGAGCAGGAACTGGGCGTATAAGCACAAGCTCGCTGGCCCAAGTCCCGTGTGAAACACTGCGGTTGTATACTGTGAGCCGCTTCTGTATGTATGTTGTATACAAAAATGTTAAGCTGTCTGATTTGCCCAGCGTAAGGACGTCTGCCAAGGAAATAATAAATATACCGTTTGAAGGGAAGTGAGGAATTTCTTGCATGCTCCAATTTCCTGCCTGGTATTTTAAAATATTTGACCTTCTTTTGCCATGCAAAAAAAAAAGACAAAAAAGTGTTGCAGATGCTGGAGAGTGGAGTAAAATGAGGATATTTAATAGAGACTGACACGGAGAAGCTCAGGAGAGGAGAGGCGTTATTTCCCTGAGAAAGCTGTGTATTTTAGGTCAAGTTCTTTTTAGCTTCACTGTGAGTTTGAGCTGTTCAGCTTAATGCCGATGGTATAGACATTCCATATATGTTTAACACTGCCGATTCTAATCAGCTATGTTGATTATATATGTTCATACATTTTTAACACTGCCAGTTAGAAACTGCAGTACAGCTAATTTGAGCATAATGGCGGTTAATATTTCAGCGTTTGTTATTCGAGCCCATTGGAAACGTCGAACATCAGAGCTCGATAGATGTACAATGGATCGCAGTAAACGAGTCTCTGTACGAGCCTTCAATTGTTGAGACCAGGAATAGGCCGAATAGATCCCAAGCAAAACATGCTAATTAATTCCCTATGTAATGATGCAACTACTGGAAAGCAAGGCCAACTCAGAATAGGGGTGCTGCGTGTTTGTGTGATTATTCTCAATTGCCCGCCGTCCCAAATGTGCGGGCGATTCTCCAGGGGGAGGCTAAAAGGAGTTGCTCCTCCCCCGGCTGGGCCCTGCTTCGTTTGTCACCGGCGGAGCCGCACCTTCCCGTCGACCTGCGGCAGTTGTCGTGGTGATGTTTACATAGCGCTCGGCGGCTCCGCCGCAGGTGTGAGGCGCGGGGGCCGACGCGGGTCTGAAGAGCGATGGGCTCTTCCCGCCGTTTATAGGGCTGATGTTCTGAGCAGTTAGAGCGCTGTTGGGCTGTAGTGCGCATGCTCCAGAGACCGAGCGGGTAACGGACGCTCCGGTGCTGGCCTGAGATCCAGGTGCATTTGATCTTTCTGAGCCTCTGTCAATACTGCGCTGGAGGGCCGAAGGCATCGGATTTCATCTTATAGAATGAGACTACAGAATGAGAACAGCCAAGGTTTATTGGCTGTGTGTGTGTGTGTGTGTGTGTGTGTGTGTGTGTGCACTTTCACCCGAGTATCACACGCACGGGAATACGCTGTGGTTTGTCGGCTTCAGATATCTCTCCCAGTTTCCTTCCTCTCTCTATTAGACTTTTCTTTTTTTATATTTCACTGGGGTAGGTCTACAGATCACTTCCTTTGCTGTTGGTCTATTGGGACAGCACTTGCTGGTGGTCTTCTTTGCATTTATGTGTGTGTGTTTGTGTGTGTTTGTGTGTGTATGTGTGTGTGTGTGTGTATGTATATGTATGTGTGTGTGTATGTGTGTGTGCATGCGCTCCAACGCGCTGCAAGGCTGTAATGAAGTCAGCGGAGAGCCTGATGCGGACGCTGATGGACCGGTCGGGCGGTAAGCGCCACTGTTGTTCCCCGCTCCGCATTAACCCCCGGGGAGCCCTCTCAGCTGCCTCTGCCCGGCTTTTGTATGCAAATGAGCACCAGGAAGTCGCCTTCTATTTCGGGTCCCTCGCTCCCGCTCCCTTTTCCTGCGAGCCGGGGCCCTATCCGGCCCGGCTGGGCCCCTCCCCTCCCGGCGTACGCGACGTCCCCCCCCCCCCCCCCCCCCAATCCACGGCGCTGACATCTGAGAACGCGCGCACTCTGATGGTGTCTTAAACGGCCAGAACGAGCTCCGTGGGTGGTAATCACTGGCAGGAGGAGATTTGATTAAGGCACTCAGCCCGGATGAGGCCGGCCTGCAGTGCGGATTCCTGTTTGGATGTGAAATATGAAGCGGCCGGGGGGAGGAGGTGCAGGGAGAGGAGGTGGGGAGGAGGAGGAGGAGGTGGAGTGACCGTTTCTCTCGCAGGCTGAAGCAGATGGCCGTCGCCAGCGGAGGGGGTTTTAGTGACAGGGGAGGGGGTCTTTTTTATGGCCTCCCCCAATCTTCCTAAAGGGGTGGCCAGCATTAGTTCCAATTACATTATGTCAAACAGTGTCACCTTCTGCTGGAGAGCCCGTCACCAGGGCAACGTTTGCAGCTGAAGCCGTCCTATATTAATACATGTCTGCCTCCCACAGATCCTGCATCACACTCACACACACCTGCGTGCACGCACACACACACAGGCGCACACAAACACACCTGCATGAGCGCACACACACACACACACACATACAAACACACCTGCATACACATACACACACACACACACACACACACACACACACTCACAAACAGATACAAACACACCTGCATACACGCACGCACACACACACACACACACACACACACACACACACACACACACGCAGGCTCTGTGTAGGCCCCGACTTCGTCTAACATTTTCAGTGCTACACCCTTTGTGGTTCGCTAATGTCAAACACACACACATGCCCCAGCAATCTGGGGAGAAGAAAATATGATGAAAATATTCTAATCTCTCTTGTCCTTTATGGTATCTCTGCATTCATAATGCGGCAGGCCTATTTTAATCATTGGGGGCAGACAACAGGGCATCACAAATCGCAGGTCCATACTCCCAGATACAGCACAGCCTTGCTGAAAGACTGCACTTGCTGTCATACCTGAATAGAGTCGGTAAATTCACTCACACAGGTATTGAACCATCGCATGAGGAATGTGCCCCGATATAGGGGCCCTGACTCTCAGGGCACACTCCGAGCCTAAGGTGTTGTATGCCAGCAGATGTCTCTTGTCGCTTCTGTGACTCCGCTAAGCGACATCTGCTGCGGATTGTTCCAGAAGCACTGACCTTCAGGCTCCCGTTAAAAAAAATAAAAAAATAAAAATATGAAAAGACAGTTCCCATTTTTCTTTGTTTCTTCCTCCTCAAACTGGGCAGAGGACGGAGGTTTTTATGGCGCTGTGCCTAATGCGTCATCCATCGTGCTAAAGCAGCCCGACCCGCTGAAAGTGATATGTGAATGAGAAGCATGCTAGCCCCCTTCATCTCCATAAACCCGCATCCCAGCTCAACACGAAACGTTCTCGCAATGTTACCCGAATGTTTTGTGAACGTTTTAACATTGTCACTATGTGGCAGCAACATTTGTGTTAGCTTCGCCCTGGCAAGACGAGGTTCCACAGACGAGAGACCTAAAAAAAAATATGTAAGAAAAAGGACTTATTGAGCAGTTGGAGCACACAAAACATCTATAACGCAGGCAAAGGGAGTACACTCCTCACGGTTGAATTATCTGTGGATGAGACGCATCGAACGGAAAGGCGCACAACACGAGCAGCCTTGACCGAGGCGTGGCCCGCTCATTAATTTGTATTACAGGCCATTGAGTGGCCCTGTATTGTGCAGTCTGACAGATCAATGCAGACAGAGGAAGGAGAGGGCAAAATGCACTTTTATGTGCGAGCTCATAAAACGTAATGCACAGCACATAACTGACGTAATTTTGTTCTCTTTACGACTGAAGCGGTGACACCGCGTCCTCCGACCTTCTTCTCCGCCTCTGTAACTACCGCTAATTTAACTCTTTGTTTTGAAGGCGCCGATTGGCTCCTGCTGTTGGCTCCCGTCCCTAGCCCCGCCCTCTCCAGCGGAGCGTAGCTTTGATTTGGAGCGGTTCAGATTGTCGGGCCCAACAGCTGTTCCTCGGAGCGGCGTGAGGTGGGGGGGTCAAGGCTGGGAGTGTTGACTGAGCTGCGTACCGACGTCCTTCAGGCGAAGGTGTTCAGGAGCCATCGACAGAATGCTAATGAGCGCACAGCTTGAGCGAACATCCTGCTAGATCGTTTTCACTCGCTGTTGTGTTGGGGCCGATTTAAGCTTCTCGAGAAACAGGGCCCTAAAAAAAACTGATAATTAAGTGAATGAAAGGCCAAACCTGCTATGCTTTTTAATCACGGGAATGGAAAGATCTAGCAGTTCCTTTAGTTTCTCCAGGTGATGGATGACAATGATGTTTTTGTTTTTTTCCCCCCTCTTCCTTGCACTGTAGTAATGGCAGCATAGCCAAGCGAAGCGCTCTGTTTCTTTAGGCTTATGAAATCTGTTCAAATAGTTGGAACAAGCAGTGCCGTTTTGGTATTCAAAACTATTATCTGTTTACAAATGTTTAACTTATAGTTTTGTTTTCTGTCTTAGCGCTGATCTTCTGCGCCGTGATTTTAAATTACAGCACCGCAGATGTTTGGAGGAATTCAATAAAAGATACACACTTAAAATCCTCTGTGCTTTGCTGATGTGGGGCTTATCTTGTGCAGCTTATTTCTGTTTGCTTTAAAATAATGTTTCATGGGATTCTCTAGCCCTCTCAGCAATATTGGCTTCTTCTTTCCGCTCCGGCATTGTTTCCACAGAGATGTTCAGACGAAATGTCAGCTCCAAATCTCTCCCTCATAAAACTGCTCTCCCCTAATAGGAAAATATAAATCAATTACGTCTGAATTCATTTAGAGCAGGCCTGCAGGACGAATCCTGCAGCCAAAACGGCACGGCAGATTTGATCATAGCAGACACCGCTGGCACTGCCTTCACTGTTAAACAATGGTTTTACATATTAGATGCTGAAGTGAATCCCAATGAAGCCGCGAGCCGGCTGTGTTTGTGCGCACCAGCACGTGTGTGTGCGGGGCTTATTGACGCTTATTGAGTTTGTCAGGGTCTGGAAGTGGATGTAACTGGTACTTTGCAGGAGAGCGGACAGGAGGATCACGTGACCCGGCGTACCGCCTCCGTTCGGAGGCTTCGGTGTGCCTCTGCTCGTTCTCAGTCCGGCTCGCTGTAGCAATGTCCTTCTCTAGCTGGAGAAAAAGAAATATATGCCAATATGTTAATCATTCCTCGGTTATGTATTTTCTGATATTTAAAAAATATGAGGTGCCAATTTTTCACACAATGGTATTAATGTATTTCTTTTTCCATACTAGGAGACTTTTTTTAGGCCGTTTTGGTTGAACTTTTGCCTTCCCCGGAAGGAGCTTCTCTGTGTAGAGGGTGCGTGAATGTGCCGGGGCTCCAGAGAGGGCCACAGAAAGGCCTCTGTTCTCCCTTCCTCTATGGCTACTCCAGCTGAACCGTTGCCAAGCAGCAGGGCCGCCCGTCACGGAGCCCTGGCCACTGGGGTAGTGAGAGCTGGCTGGGCTGGAACAGGGCCCCGCCCCACTGTGACTGCGCTCTTGCACAGCTATTGTACACTGCTATGGAGTGGACCCAGTCCTCCCATTATTACTGCCCAGGTAATTAATATTCCACTGAACCCAGATCAGGGAAATGTGGCCATAAATGGTGCCTGTTCCTTTGAAGATGCACCTCTGGACTGACCCTGGCTTTCTTGGCAGACGGTCATCTCTGCTGAGATGTCCATACTAATGCTATGGAGCCCAAAAGCAACCGCAAGTCACTGTGAACCATGGCGAGCTTGACAGGGCTATGAGAGAGGGTGGAGCGTGCTGAGGGATGCTGGGTATGGGGGGGGGGGTTTGCATAATTGCATTTTCTCTTCAAAGAATATTGGAAATCAATAATGTAATTCATAGAAAAGCCATTGAGTGCGCCTTCATTGACATTCATGGGTGTGCTGAAGCTTACGTCCCAAAGAATTAAAGTTAAAAAAAAAAAAACCTTGTCATTGAAAAAGGGAGGAAGAAAGTTACCCATTGTTTGCATCAAGCTTCAGCTGTACCCACAATGCTGAGCTAGGCAACTTCCTAAATGTTATTGTGTTTGAATTGACATTTTTGTTTTAGTAGTTAAGTGGTTTTGTTGTGATGCAGACCTGCTAGGCTGCCTTCCTGCCCCCACTTGCTGCCCCCCCTCCTTCCTCCTCCTCACCTGTTACTCTGTCTGCCCCTGGGCCCCAAGGCATTCTGCGTGGGCTGGAGAAATCAGAAATGGCAGTAACCCCAGGTCCTGCCAAAATGCATTCTCTTGGCATGGTGACACCCCACGCTATCGACTCCTTCCTAATACTTCAGCTGCAGATTGGGTCCAAAAGGCCTCGCTAGTCAGGGCAGCTCTTGATGGCGTGTGACACACAGGGCTCCCCCTCACCCTGCCTTTACAGCCTCCTTTCAGACCCTCAAACGGCCAAAACGCCCATTCGCCTGCAGAGTGTTTACCATTGTGCCCGCAGACTCTGATTTTAACTATCGTCGTGAAAGGGGCCTTAATTTATCTATTTACCCTTTCATAGCTGTTTTAATTGGTCAGAGTAATAAAATAAACCGCCTGGCGATGGGTCCTGTGGTCCACGAGCTCTGGGTCATCGGCTCGGTGCGGTTTAGCGCATGCTAATGTCCGGACGCGGTCTAATGAAGAGCTTCATTGACTGAGCTGCTGCAGTAGATTAGGGGATGTGGTGGGTACTGGTTACGGGCACTTGGCTGTGTTTAAACAGAGAATTTACCGGTCCCGTGTGCCTTTTTGTGTTATCAGCTCTGAAGGGAGGTCACCCGGGATCTTCGCGAGGAGGGGACCATGGGACCACGCCGGGGCCTCGACTGCGAAGAGCTGCGGACTCCTACTGGGCGTACTCAGGTGAGTCTCCTTCTGACGAAGAGGACACTGGGCCCAGTCTGCCTACAATTCCCAGAATGCATGCTGTTTGTCAGCCCCTTTCTCCCCCTGCTTGTGTTGTGAGGTTGTTAGTTTTCTCAGAGTTGGGAATACATCACAACTGGCCTTCCTCACTTCCTCGGTTGGACAATTGAAAGAAAGATTATGTGTGGGTGCTTGTTAGTAACCTTTAAACTTTACATTGTAGACTAGCAATCGACTAGCTAGTTATAGCAAGCAATATTTGGCTATTTCAGGGCGTTAAAAATTAATGCACAGGAAATGAATGCTGCCATCTTATAGTTACCAAAGAATGTCTGTGTGTTTAAAATGTGTCGCAGTGGTTGACTTAAGGCTTTCTGTATGGCATTTCTTACGGTTCATGGATGAGCAAGCACGTCACAACTCGGCCAATTCGTGCTGCATCTAGAATCCCAATTTCCCCGACTTCATCATCAGACATAATGAGTGTTCATGTGGGCATTTCCGGTGGGAAGTAGACCGTAAATCCGACACCAATTGAAAGCAGGGTCCCATTTTCCAGTACCCTAGCCCGCCCCCAACCACCCCATGCTCCACTGAGCTGTAGCCATGGAGACTCAATTATTTTATTTTTTTATTTTATGAATGTTTCTGCAGAGAAAAAGTGACTTGTGTTGTCCCTCCAAGCGATATTAGCTGAAGAAGAGCATTAATCTTTTACTGTGCAACCAAGCCCTGGGCACTAAATGATCTTTATTTTATTTATTTAAATATTTCTCTTACGCTTGTCTGCTCAATGCGTGCAACATGCAGCATTTAAAGCCATTAGCCCATGACTGTGCTGTAGAAGGGGACCATTTTGAAAGTATTGGTGTCACAGTCTTGTGATGGAATGCCTGGCTTTTATCCCTCTTTTGTAAGACTTGTATGTGTACAAGTCAGAGAGGAGACACAGAAAACCCAAAGCATTTCTAGGTGATAATCATTTAGTTTTTTTAAAATATCAATGCACTTATTTTAAATCGACACGGCGAGGTTCTGATTAATTATGTAATCACTTGGAAGAAGACAATAGGTTGAGTCTTGTATCATTGAAGCACTGTGACAAGTGTTCTTCGTGTTGAATGCTTTGCTCATTTGTCTCGTTGATACCGTCATTGTAATGCGAACCCTGAAAATCCACAGTGATACAGTGATTACCTGTTCAACAATCCCAAGGACTTACACATTCAGATCTGCCATCTGTTTCGACTGTTTTGTTTTGACAAAAATTGGCAGAAATCTTTACCCGTTTCCATTATTTGATTGTGGGAGTGTGAATGCATATCGATCCAGTGTGAGTGTCTGTGCTTGCGGATGCATGCCTATTTGTGTATCACGAGTGCATGTGTGTATGTGTGTGTGTGTGTGTGTGCGGATGTGTGCGTGTCTTTGTGTGCGCGCTTACATGACAGTGCGTCTGCATCATATAGGGGCGTCTGTGTGTTCATGTGTACGGTAACCGAACACACACGAGTGTTGCCACCGTCTGCTTAAGGGAGATGTTTGGGATTAGGCTGATCTCAGGTGGGTATCAGATCCGCAGGATGTGCTGATGGTTCAGAAAGCTTTCATCTGGAGCTGTCACAGCGCACCTGATATTGAAATATGGTGGCTGCTGCGCTGAGGAGGAGGAGAAGCAGCCAGGAGCTGCCATTTTGGACCTGAGAGAGGCACAGCACCTTCAGCATGGCAACACCAGGGCTTTACGGGGGTACGGCACCGAGGCAAGGTGACTTTTAGCATCACTCTGGCGATCCACGCATCCGCAGCTCCTGCGGCTGCAGGAAAAGGCGCTGTTCGACGGCGCTTCTCGACTTTACACACACTCACTTTACACTTTACACAGTTATGGTTCAGAGAAACGAACTATTAGAAATTGATCTCATTTGTGATCAATGAGGGAGATGCATAGATGAGGCTATTTTTATGCGGGACAATACATATGGAAGGACATTTCAGTGTAAATTAGGCTACATTTTTAGTATTGTTGATTCTAAATGCAACATGGTACAAATGCTTATCTGCATTTGTGTAAGAATATCATAAATTATGTCTGTCATGCGCACACACACACACACACACACACACACATTTTCACATTTGTTTCTAGATAACAAGGATCACCCATGACTCTTTCTCGCTCTTCATCTCTCAGTCTGTTTTGTGGTTTTTTTTCCCCGTGATGTAAAATGAATATGCGAAGGCGTGCGGTGACAGCTGAGATGGCTGTGAGGGCGTAAGGCTGCTGGGAGCTCCCGGACGACAGAGGAGCGCCTCCTGACTCCGGGGGGCGAGCAGTGCGGCCTCCGCGTCTGGCTCGCTGAGTGACACCTCCTCCGGCGGGCTAATACCGCATTAACTAAATCTGAGAGGACATCATCATCACCACGCCTTTGAAATAAATGCAATTGCATTGCCTGTCATCCTTTTAGCTTTTTCTCTCCCCCCCTAATGCGTGTAGCCTCCGTTTCTATTCTCCCTTTTTCTTTATTCTTTCGCAGAAAAACCGCTCGGGGGAATTCTGTCTCACGGTGGAATTTCACCAGACACGAACGCAGTGGAATATTGTCCTCTGAGCGGTTTTTAATCATCGTTGCAGACGAGCCGTGCGCTGTGAATTTAGCCATTCTGGGGCCCTGCTCAGCTGTGTCCCCTCGCCCGTGCACTGTGGACACGGGCTCGTCAGGAGACCTCCTGCTCAGCGTGGCGTCAGGCATCTGTTTTTCTGTGGCTATCAATACAAGATGGCCGGGTAATTAATCAAAACGCTGCAGCTTCTTATTTCCCTTTGCCCCAGACGCGGAATCATGCTAACTCTGCATATTTGCATATCGACCAAAGTAAAAAAGGCTCTGTCCTATATTGCATTATTTCTTTTAGGTTCATTACATATTACTTTTAAAGCCACCAAGCATTACTCCGCTTCTGATTTTAATAGATGATTAACTTCGATATTAATGGAAAAAAGTGCCGCTCTCATTATTTCCTTAGCAACTAGCCAATGCAGTTTCACACTGCATTCCATTTTCACATTTTCCATTCCATTTTCACATTTCTCATGCAGTAACCTGTGCAGATAGAAACATAACTGTAGCTAACTGCTGTGATACACCATATTTCACTTTTATGAAAATTATGTTACAAATTATACATGGTCCCTGTGAAATAAATGGAATAAATAGATAAATAAATGAGCAGTGGTATTTTGGTTGAGAGCTTCTGGGCTTTTGAATACTGGTTGGAATTGCTTTGCAATTGCTTGCAGGTCTGAGAGGCAGTAATTTAGAAGAGAAAAAGTTTTATTTTTTACCTTATACCACGCACAAATTCAGTTTAAATTGATAAGTTGAAATAGCCAAACTTTCAGCCAAGGCATGGTGTTGCACTGGGTCCCACTGTTGCGTCTTCGTGCGTAGAGCAAAAGAAGGATCCTTTCATAGCCCCCCGTGCACAGTACAGCTCATCATCCACACCAATCCAAAGTCAGTGACATTTAATGCATTCTGGTTTCCTGCCATCGTAATGCTCTGCCTCGGCCACCACCACCGGGGATCCTGGCCGTGGGTGCGGAAGTCTGGATTTCCGCCAGAAAAAAAACCCCCCAACTTATTTAGATTTTTGTTCTTTTTGTGAGTGGACAAGCTGGCTGATTGACGCTCCTCGGCGTGTGTGAAGGGGTGGCGTGTGTGTCTGTGAGCGGGCTCCAGCTGCTGGAAGCCGCGCTAATGCGTAATGAGGCATGGCGAGCCGCGGACGAGGCGGTGAGGAATTAACCACCGCGCACTGTAAGCGGGGGGGAAGCTGGTTCTGTTAAAGGGGTTTAATTATGCCGGGTGTGTGGAGGTGCCATGCGTGGCCGGGCCTCTTCCGACGGGAGACCTTTGGCAAGCCCAGCGTGGGCTTCTTGAAAAACATTGTTCTCTGAACTGGATCCACAGGCGAAGCCAAATAAAGCAACCGAACGCACTCCGGGAATAACCTTGGGGTGGAAGCATTTCATGGTAACACGATTTCCTGTGTAATTGTATCTTCAATTCAGTTTTCTTTTTCTTTTTTTTCTTTTTTTCTTTTTTCGGGTGTTTTTTTTGAGAACATGCGCTTTGTTGCCATAGTTGCAGAAAATCGCAAAGTGCAAGTACATATTTGGTGCCGTTTCGGGCAAAGTGCAAATTTATTTGGCCTGCATTTCCGATGATGAACTGCAACCCTCCTCACCTTCCCTGCAAGTACAGACCTCTGCCACTCTTATCCATATCCCCCAACATTCAGCCAACATCATTTTATCTTGCTTTATCTTACCTTCATGATTGACTTATTTGCTTGGATGGTCATTGGCGTACTTGGTCTGTGAACATTTATTTGTTTGTTTTTTTTAAATTCATGATTTATTCATTCATTCATCTGAAGGCAAATCGAACTTTTCAACAGTGCTACTCCACTTGTAAATCTGCACACGAATGCAGCCGCGCTGTGTTCTCCGTACGCAGTGCGTGTCTGCACGGTCTGAAAATGACTTTAAAAGTTTCGGGTAGACGCTTCTCTCTCCAGTTGAAGTGCTAATGACAAAGTGCCAGACGCGAGGAGTAAACAGGAATGAGTGACAGAGCGGCCCTCTGCGTAATGAGTAATTACTGCCTGCCATCCAGACAGGGGAAGGCTGAACGCAGCGGAGGGGTGTGATTTCTGAGGAAGGCCTGGAGCCGTCGCCGTTCGGCCGGATGAAAACAAAGGCCGGGCCTGACCGGGCATGTTGGCCGGGGCCCCCTCATTGGGCCGCTCTCATCCCCGTCTCACCCCCTTCTCCCTTCATCCCTCTCTCACCCCCTCCTCCCTTCCTCTTCTCTCTCATCCCGCCGTGTCCTCTCCACCGCTCCTTCAGTGCTGAGGAATTGTGCCAGTGGCGATTAGATGACTGCGTGTGATCTCTTGCCGTCTCTCTCTCCCTTTCATTTTGCACTCATTCTTCTCCAGCGCCACATACACGCTCCCTTATCTCAAACGGACCTATTTACATACTAAATATGCTAATACGGGCATCTGCGTTAAGATATCTGTGTATTGCAGTTATTTATTTTCTTTTGGAGGATGCCATTATCCCTTTTCTTTCACACAGTAATTATGCATATCATACAGCAGGTTGTTGACTATAACACCTCTGGTTAAACGGATAGTTCACTTTCTGTTTTTTATTTTATTTTTTATTTTTTTCAGATTTGGTGTACATTTGTAAAAGGCGCAGGCAGTTGTGTATGTAATAAAATATATTTTAGCTGCAGAAACTGTCTGGGCCTATTGAAAGCGCACTCACTGTAACAGAAATATAATATCAGAAACTTTCAGCGCTGTGTTCTGCTTGAGGGTACAGTACAACATCAGTAGCCCACCTGTGCATTGAACCTGGAGACAGAAATTTAGTACGGGGAGAGAGTAGCAGAGGAGCCACTACAGAAGACGATGCCAAGCCATAGATGCAGAACAAGAGAGCAGTTAGTTCCCTAAACTGGTGAACTTGATCTTTAGCTCAGTGAGCTAATGGTATCTCTTCGTGTGCCAAGTCGACGGCGTGGGCCGCAGATTGAAAGCTGCTGCAGGCTTACCCATACTACATAGGCATCCATCTTCTTCTTCTTTCTGTAAGCCTGTGGAAGCACGGTTTCATCTGAAATCTGAGCATTTGTTCATTTTAATCTTCCAAATGACAGCGTCTGTGTATGTAAATGAGTCCGTAAATAAATGAGTAAATAAAAGTAAATAATGAATCCGTAAATAATGAGCTGGTAAATAAATAGTGAATAGATTTTTTGGAGTGGAATCAAAGTGCTGTCTGTTTTGCGGTGCGATGTGGAATTTGTTTGAGAATGCACGGCAGACTGATGAAAGTGCTGTGATGAAGCATCCCTAACAGAATGACCCGGGACTGCTGACAGCTCGCTGCCGGCCGTGTTTGCAAATGGACCCACACATCTGCCACTGTATCCACCGTAATTGCGCGATTTACTGTACAGCCAATAACCGGCTCCGTAATTGAATATGACTTTGTGCTGTTTGAGTAATCTCTCCATTTTAGACTGTGACCCGGGGCTTGTTTCAGCCGAGCGGTGCGTCGTAGGTAGGGGCTGATGTAGGTCACTTTGAGAGCGGAGGCCTGACGCGGCGAGACGTCTCCCGGTCCGAGGGACCGGCAGCCGGACGTGTCTGCGAGGCAGGCTCTGCCATTTCTCTCCCGCCACGTCCTTCTGGAAGCCAGCTGTTCTACGCGTCCGTTCCACTTTAAGAAGCTTCTGTCTGAACCATTTCTGCTTTCTTATTTAGTCTCTCGTCCCTCTCCCCCCCCCCCCCCCCCCCAGGCACATCCCCGAGTAAGGGGGTCCTAGCGAAAGGCCGAGTCTCAGAGATTCATGGCTGATATTTTTGGAATGTAAATACCCCCCTCGCCTCCCGAATGCACAGCGCTAGGCAAACAGACCCAGGGCTGTGTTGGCATTCAGGGGAGGATTGTGGGGGGGAGAGGGGGGGGCGCAATGCAGTGAGGAGGGAAGGCCGGAGTGTCTGCGGCTCTGTGGCTCTGTGGGGGGGCTCAGCGCCCCCGCTGGTGGTGTGTGATTGCTCCTTGGGACGGGTGGCACAAAACCCCCTGACCTCTTGACCTCGGGAGCTCAGTTCAGTGACCCCCCCCTCCCCTTTTTTCCCCCCCTCCGCTGTGGTTAGACTTCGTAAAGCCCCTGCCCCCACCCCCATATTGATAAAGGCGGGCGTTCATTACACATTGTTATAATTTATCTATAAACATGCTAAGATACAAATTATGGAGCGCTTAAGGCAGTAGAATAATTAGTCTAGCTGGATAAGCAGACAATAGGTAATTAGCCTTCTTTTTTTCCAAAAGATTTCACTAATTATAAATGCATTACAGATCCTTCTGTCATTTATGCGGTGCGTACAAAAACTGATTAACATTTTTTTTTCTTCTCAAATACTATTATTGTACGCATCATTATTGTCAATAAAATCAGTTTAACAGTCAATCAGATATCTTAACTGCTTCTGTTTAGGATGCAAATTATTTAATGCACACAGGGAGGACTTCAATGATTTCTCAGTTCAGTCAGTTCAACCATTATAGAAGATGTCTCATGTGAAACGTAAATTTGAAATATTTTCTTGTATTGTACATTGAGAAAATTGGTATTTAAATGTAACAAGAAATTAATGGTAAAGTGTATTTACAGTAGAAATCACAAGAACATACAGTAGCAAGGCATTTTATAATTTATATAATTTGATAATCCTAACGCACGTTCTCATTCTGTGTCACATATTCAAGTTTGTAGAAAAAGTTGAACTTAGGCCATAGACGAGCCTGGTTCAATTAAAGTAGGATGCAATTTCTGGATATAAAATTTGCGGCACTGTCTTGTGAACTAACTGTGCTCTTTGCAATAGTTCCTCATGCTATGAATAGAATTTGTAACACTGTTCTTCATGTGGGGCAGAGGATTGGCGATGGTATGGTTATGTGGTCTAATATTTTCCGACATTTTGTAACACTTGCAATGCTATAAAGAAGCTGAAACACTCATATTTACTTCCTGCTTTAAAGAATGGAAAGTAAACATGTACACCAGCTTATCTGTCTTGAGAGATTTAGAGTGGCAATTTTTCATTGCAGAAAATCTTGAGAAATCAATGTTATATAATTAGAGCACCTGTTATTGCACCCACCGAGGCAGTGGGTGCTTTGTTAAAATTAGGTGGTTTGATATTAAGAACAGTAACCATTAATGAACTGCTTTAGTACTGGGGTTTCTTAAATGAAAGGCTTGCTGAAACCACCATTTTAAATTTGGCAGCAAATATCCAGGATGGTCTAGAAGGCCCCGAATGCATTAAAGGGAACCGGAAATTAGAATGAAGACGATTATATCAGCGCTTATTCGTATTTTTAAATTGAAGCAATCCCTTTCCCTAGGCAAATATGATAGAATCCTGTCTTTGAGAAGGTGTGATGTGTGAACAGAAGGTGAGAATTTCTCCCAGAAGCACAGGTCAGATCAGATGAGGGAAAGCGTTCTGTGCAGAGCTTACCTGTTTAAATAATAGATATGAAATGGGGATACTGCCAGCAGGTGCGGTGACCGGTCTGGGAATTACCTGCTACAAGGGACAATCAGCGGGCAATCAGTGACACCTCCAAAGAATTTCCTTGGGCGAGAAACCTTTGATCGTTGATTGGGTGCGGATATCCCACTGGGCAGAATTTTGATTAATTCTTGCCTCAGGTGTAAATAAGGCGGGGGAATTAACCATGCATTAACTTCTTTGGGGCTTGTTAAAGAAGTGTCAAGCGGGGGTTCAACGTTGGTCAGAAAGATATTAAATGGATTTAATGTGGCCTGTAGTTTTTAAATGCCGTCTTAAAGGCCTATTCTGTGAATGGGCTAGTTGAGCTTGTAAAATCATGAAAATAGCAAGCATGAAAAAAAGACAGGTATGACCTGGAATGTACTTGAGATTATAATGAAAATTCCATTAATTCTAATGGTATTAATGGTCCTAATAAAGGCGTTAATTATTAATGAATGCCTGCAAGGTAATGCAGGATAGTCTGACGTTTACTGCCCATTTAGAAAAGGAAAAATGTATGCATTTTAATTTCAGCAAGCAAGCAAGCTGAAATTAGTATCAATTCCAATTTAACATTTCCCTTTAGGGGCCTGTTTTCTAAGGTTACACCAAACACATGAAAGTGCTGCTCGAATTCTCCTTCTCACCAAAAGATCACTTTGCTAATTGCCAATGTGTTATATTATAACTGCGTACTGCGTAGTACTGTCACGGACGATATATTCTTGGATTATGTTGTAGGACATTATCTCTTTATTATTTTCTCTTTGTTGTTTCTCTTGTTAGTTTTTTTTTTTTTTTTTTTTTTTTTTTTAAGAATTCCTGAAGATTACCAAGATTAACAAACTCCATCGCTCTGCATTAATTATAAACCAAGTATCTCCAAGTATCATTGACAACAAAAATGTCCACTTCCCCATTTGGATTGCTCTGTAATGAGAGCGAATGGGCCTCCTGTGCATTTGTGGGCTTGTTTTGATTGGCTGATGTGTAAATACTGTAAGTATTATTGTGCTGTGCTCTGGGAGAGGTGCTTCTACAGTGTGTGACTACTCTTTCTTTCTGCAAATGGATTATCTCCAGCCACATTCTGAAATTGATTAAAGTTTATTTAAAGCCAGTGCATCGGGCGCCATTTTTCATTACTGCAGTAGTAATGTTGCCACACAGCGAGGCTCATGGGAAGATGTGCGTGGTGTGTAGCATCTGTCATAAAGCCTTCCGTGTGTACGTGTGTGTGCGTGTGCATGTGTGCGCTCGCTTGCTCGCTTGCTCGTATATATAGAGAGAGAGCGCGAGTGAGATTCGAAAGTTTTGAAAGAAGAGCGGCCATTACTGAAACTAGCCAGGTGATATTCGCAGGAATTCGTGGTCGCCTGGTCTTTGGCATTATGAGCCATTAAAATTATGTTTCTTTGGACAAATTTCCAGGAGTAAATTAAGATATAGAGTCCTGGAATATGCACTCCGTTGAGTTGATGGTGAACACAGGGATGATAATGCTTCTCAGAAGTATAAGGGGGTGACATGGCTCAGGCAGTAAGAGCAGTCGTCTGGCAGTCGGAGAGTTGCCGGTTCGATCCCCTGCCCGGGCGGTGTCGAAGTGTCCCTGAGCAAGACACCTAACCCCCAAATGCTCCTGACGAGCTGGTCGGGGCCTTGCATGGCAGCCAATCGCCGTCGGTGTGTGAGTGTGTATATGAATAGGTGAATGGAGAAGCATCAATTGTACAGTGCTTTGGATAAAGGCGCTATATAAATGCCTGCCATTTACCATTTACCATTTACCATAAGCACTCATACTGTGTGGGCCCTGATGATAGCTGATTAAGTGATTCATGAAAATACAGAAGGCCTGGGGATACTACTGTAGTGTGTCATTTCTGCCAGAGGACTGAATAGGTGATTTCAATATGAAGCAGGACCTAATCTCACAGAACAAAATGGGGAGGATATATTGCTGTTGGACTGTACAGGATTTATACAGTAGCCTTAGTTGAAGGGAGTGTGAGAGTTGCAAGAGGTGAGTTGAGGTGGGAAGAGCAGGGGTTCTAGAGTGATGGAGTTCAAGGGTAGGACTACTCTCCCATTAATCTGGTGTTGACATTCACTGTGATTTCCTCTGGAAGAGAACAGTACGGGGTCTTATTAATTACACTTGAAATATTAAAAAGGCTCCATCATGCATGAAATATTAATTCACTTTGCCAAGATCATTTCAGCTAAATATTTCCGAGTGTTGTCGTACATCATCAGATGAATGGTGTGAACTAAAAAATATGGCACTACAGTAAACCGCTTTAGGAGAAGCAGTAATGATTTCTGTTTCAAAACACGGCACTGTTCAATCTTTTCATCTCCAAAAATATTTGCTTGCCCAGGCATTATCAATTGTAAAAATCAAGGGTTTTAATTGTCATAAAGAAATGTAAGGTACCCCATCAGTTTGGAAAACGGCAAACCAAGGTTTCGGAAATGAAAGTGGTAAAAATACCTGTGTGACATTTTGTCCAGCTGCATGAATCATCAATTTTATAATGTATGTATCCTGCATCGTTAGGCCAGTTTGGGTCTAGATTTATCTTATCTGTGTGTGATAAAATTTTTTTGGGTCTCCACTTCCACTGTTTTTTTGAAAAAATTTGGCCTTTAAAAATTGTCATGGAAATGAAACCATCTCTTTCCCTGAAATCTCCTGTATGGATGTGATTGGAGATGTAACGTTATGATTGCTTTCTTTGCCGATATCTGTTTTGCCAGAGCCCCAAACTCATCCTTTCAAGCTACAGCTTCCTGGTTTGCTCAGTTTTGTGATGTAGTAGGGCCTGCATGGGTGGCAGTGCCTCAGACTCTCTTGGCTGGTACATTTCGAATCGGTTTAGTTCAGGGTCCTGATCAAAATGGAGTGGGTCAGTAAAGCCTTTACAACCTAGGACAAAGTGGAACGGGTTTTTAAATGGGCTACTATTTCTACTACTCCTGAATCCAGACAAATAATGGCAGGAACCCACCTGCATTCAATCTGATGATTTCAAAATGTTTTGTTTGCATTTATAATTTATTCAAAGGCAGACATTTTTTCTTAGAAAAGATCGAGGGCAATGAATAGGAGGACCATGATCTGAGAGACCCAGAAACATTTCCATAGTCAGTGTTTGGATACACTTTTTGTTTAGTTTGTTGGTTTTCCCCAAGATTCTTGGCCTTTATTCGATGACCTGGAAACTGTGCCGGATTAGAATCCTATGCACAATCCTTTCAGCCAACCGAATGCAACTTTATTTTGGATGCTTAGCGATCTGCGTGCTCTGTGGTTCAGAATGCAGGGTGCTGATGCTGTGTGGGCTCTTCACTCCTTGCTTCTGTGGCTAGCCTACCTTCCCTGGATGCTGTATTGCCTCGCTCTGCATGAGTTTATAAATAGAGGTTGTTCCTCAATTGTGAGGTGGTTTGTCATGTAGCTCATTTTGTGTGGAATTTGAGCCTGTGCAGGTATGTATGATTGCATCTCTGCATTTTGTTGGGGCTGGCAGTTATCCTATGCTATATTTCCCTCTCCTCTTACTTCAATTGTAAAGGAACAAATCTAAGGGGACTTTAAGGTTAAATACGTTGTGCCTCATTTGGTGAGCACTGGAGTTGCTTTATAGGAGGCCCTTGTATGTCTGCTGAGTAGGGTGTTATGGAGATAGCGCTGGTATACCATGGATTTTTATAGTGTGGTTGTCTCTGCTGGTGACCACGGCGGGGTGATGGAGGTCTGATAATGAGGCAGCTGGATGGCCGGTTCCTCACAGTGCCGAGCTGGTAATTACAAAATGTTGCTTAAGGTAGTATGCTGCAGCAGTCCGAATGGCCACACACTGAACCCGTACGAGCCGTACGGGTGGGGTTCACTTCATTCTAATAATTAAATGATTTAGAAAAATTTAGACATTTCAGGTTTCACTTCAGGTCAGAGTACTGGTGCTGGAATGGATTGCGCATGTATGTGAATCTCAGCAGGGTTTTGGCAGCTGCTTATCTTCTGGAACATGAAACTAGACCGGTCCCCCACAGCTGAGGTTTGGACTGGTTTACAGTGACACCATGGCTTGAATAGGTTTCTTGCATCAGAAAAACAGAATCAATCGCATGCCCTTACTCATCGTCTCACTACAGGCACAGAGTGTGCAGGTACATTAGGCAAGGCTTAAGGATAAAGAAGCAGTTTTGAGTGATGACATTTAAGCATAAGTGACTAATTCTGAGGAGGGAATGAGTGATCTCTTTGTGAGAGACTGAACACAGGAGAGAGCCACATTTTATCAGGCAGCACAAGCTTGTGACTTCGAGCCGAGGGATCCAGGGTAAACAACAAAATGTCATTAGACTCCTAAACCTGATGGGGATCAGCATAGATTTTGAAGGGAGAGGAAGGAAGTGATGAAATGGGCGCATAATAGAGAATGGGGGGGAGAAGGCTCATTGTTGGACGCAGCCATGAATACGGTATTCAATATCTCGCTTTTTTATTTCTTTTTTTTTCAGATTTATACATTTTATGGTATTTCAATTGATGCTGTCATGCGGCAAGGGCACAGCGATGAATAGTTCCGGCTAACTTCTCTTTCTGATGCAAAGAGGATCCTGATTCTCATTTCTGATACCTTCGTAGCCGGTGATCGGTGAATTGTAAATGAGTCACACGGAATCATTCTTGCTATTTAAAATATACATATGTATGGTGTATGAGGAAATTGGATGGTGCTACCAGGTTTGACGCAATGCAGAGGGCCTCACTGAACTCCTAAGATTCAGTCATGATAAAAAAAGAAACTCCATTTGTTTGGGTTTGGCCCCCAAGAGCAGGGGAAAATGCCTTGATGGTGCCTCTATATTCATCCATGTTTCATGGCTGTGAAACTGATCTCAACCTTGTTGCGTCACTTCTTAGTTGTACTCCAATTTGCTACAGGCATCTTGAGTCATCTTGAGTGAACTCCACTGTTCACCACTAGCTTCTATGTAAATGCATGTCATTTCTATATACTCTACAAATCACAAAATGGCTCCAATTATGTAATGTGTATTGTATGCTGCCACCAGGACATCATATATCAAATTGGCTCGCACCATGTGACTTCTACACCAGGGATGGGAAGTCTCCTGCTTTGTTGCAGTTCTGTCTTACTTACTGCCCAGAGACAGCTTTGATTGAGAATCTCCTCTGCCCCGTGGAGAAGGGAGGTCCATTCACTTCTCCCAACCTACCTTGTTTCAATCTGCAATTTATAGACAGTCTCAGTATCTGGAATGATGGCAATGATGGCAGTTAAAGTCATCATCATTTATAAGCCTCCGGTTGACCCCCCGTCTCTGCGCTGTGTCCGTACCAAACTCGTACACTCCCCTCCCGAACCCCGGCAGTAATTCTCAGGAACATTCATTGACTGCCAAAAGGCAAATTATTAAAAATGAATTTCTCTACACACATTCCGAGGTGGGATTCATCTTGGTTATCATTTAATGATCAGATCAGCAATTTACAAGCCTGAATGGCTCATCCATCTCTGTCGTAGGTGGGCCGGGTGAGTGATGTGGCAATGTGGCGACACACCAGAGCGGGCCGCTCCTGGTCCAAGATGGAGCAGAATCACCTTTTAATTCTGTGTGATGTATTAGGGTGGCAGGAACCAATTTTGGTGTCGAATTGAGCCCTAAATCATCTTATCACTTTTCTGCCTTTGCGATTTATTGCCTGTCTGAAAAAGTAAATATATTAAGAATGTAAATAAATTAGTATCTTATGATTGCTAAACTAATATTGTATTGACGGGTTTTGGAGATTGATTGATCGCAGCGTTGTGGAACCAGTTGAGACCGGTTTGCTCCCCCACTGCTCTCCGATGGGTTTAAACTGCCCGTTTCCCCTGAAATAGCCCCAAGCCGGCATGGAATCAAATTCAGGCTCGGTCACATATGGAAGTGATCAGAGCGAGATCCTCTTATTTAAAAAAAAAAAAACAACAACAAAAAAAACAGGCCTGAATAAATAAAAGGCTCTGGGGAAGTTACATGTCAAATTATAGCTTATTCCAATACTCTGTTGGCCTTAAGGACATTTATAGCATTGTCATTTTGAAGTAGGTTTCCATGTCAGACAAGTAGACCCCTTCAGGCTACACATAGGCTACGTTTTCTGAAGTGTCATTGTACGAACGAGAGCAATGGGCACTTTTTTCATATTGTATTGGAGGTATGTTAAGTGGCTCTTAAATTGAGAGTGAGAGTTTGACTGCATGACAGATCTTCTGGCTGTTGTTGGGAGTGCAGGAACGGGGCCGCGTCAAGCCAGACGGGCCAGCGCTGGACCTCCCGTTGCAGCGGATGCGTAGATGCCCTCCGGTGGCCCGTAATGTCTCTGTCAGGAGTGGAAACGCCATAAAAGTCCCGGCAGCCTCGTCAACGCGCCGTCTGACAGGCCGAGGCTTCGCTGTGTCACAGGGAGCGGTGCGACGGGAGACGTCTAAATTGAGTTAGTTGGCAAGGCCCAAGTCAATTATCTGTTTAACTTGTTTTTATTGGAGGGCTCTCAACCACGGTGGGTAAATTAGAGCGAGCGTCCGGGGAGGCGTGATTTGGTGCGCGCGCAGTGTAATTGGTTAAATGGCGAACAGCAGTAATGATCCACGACTCCAGATGTAAATTGATAAAAGAAACGTAAGCGCTTGCAACCGAAGGAATATTGCACTCTCAAGACGTCCCAACCTCATTTCGCGAAAACATTCAAAAGCAGCACTTATCTAGCGTGCGTACAACATCCTGTTTGATGAGGCTTTTCATGACTCTGCTACACATTTTTTAAATCCCTGTTTTTCCGCAATTTGTAATTCCCAACAACAATAGTTAGCCTGTCCCACTGTGGTAATACATCAGTGCCACAGAGCTCAGACTAGCTTGTGAGGAACCCTCCTGCCTTGTGAAACCCTATTATCCATTAACCTGTGCTCTATTAAGGTCTGCCGTGGTCTAATAAAACGCTCTGTGCAAAGTGGGTCACAGGCTGTGGGGCCTGCTCCAGTGCAGTCCCATCCTAAACGCTACACTGACGGCAGGCCAGAACTGTTGCCTGCGGTTTGGGTTCTCCGGCGAATAGTCGGCTGTGTCTCTCGCAGACCACAGCCTCGTGTTGACGGGCTCGGAGTCGCTAAAGTTGACAGAATGTGACGGAGGACGTTCCTGTGGCAAGTTTGATGAAGTGCATCGCCGTGGCGACGACCCCCTGTCCTTGTGCAATTTGCGTGCGCTACTCCCCGGTGTAATTAAGCTCTTAAGATGAGGAATCACTGCTGTTTAATTAATCAGAGCGGTTCTGGTGTCTTCGGTGCAGAGAGAATGAATGTGCGGGGACCGCCTGCCAGTGTGAAGCGGGAGTCGCTCCGGGCCCCGGGCCCGGGGCCCGGCTCAGGCGTGAGGATCTGCCGCCTGGTGCTGGTCACACGTCACCCCGGCGAGCAGATGCTCCTCCCGCATTAATCACCCGCTCCTGCAGAAAGATTGGGATTATCTCCCGGGCTCATATTGGTCCCGTTACATGTGGATCAAATTAACTTAATCCCTACGGAGTAATCCGCTAAGGGATTAGGTTTTGAGCTTGTTGTTGACCGCGATTGTCTGATCATACCGTGCTCCTGTGAAAAGACTGAGTCCCTGGCCAATCTCTCTCTCTCTCTCTCTCTCTCTCTCGCCCTCTCTCTCTCTCTTTCACTCTCTCTCTTTCTCTCTCTGTCCTGCTCGCACTCTCTCTCACTCTCTCTCTCTCTCTCTCTCTCTCTCTCTCTCTCTCACCCACTCTCTCACCCACTCTCTCTTATCTTTGTCTGTCTGGGATGCACATCTTGGGATGGGCTCTTGCATAATGGCTGGACCACTTGAAAGTCACCAGGCATCTCAGAAGCATCCGTATCTTACCTGCTGTTTTCAAGGGGCAGTTGTTATACGAGACCTGCCAGAATGGGAGTCGGTGTGCATTTTTAATGAAGCACCTGTTCATTTCCTGCACGCTGTTGAAGTGGCACTTGATTACAGAGCGCTCCGCTTCTTCACCTTGCTATCAACAGGTCCTGCAGTCATTTTCATTGCTTAATGTGCAATTATCATGGCTGATGGAGGTAGGTAATGCTGTGTGTGTGTCGGGTTGTGTGTGTGGTTGAACAAGGGCAACTATTTTATAATATATGTTTATTTTTTTATTTATATTTTAAAAGTCATTTTATATTGTAAATGAATATAGTACCAGTTCAAGTAAAGAACCACATCAAAATGTTATTCACTGGCAGTGCTGAATAATCAGCTAAGTATCTCAGAATTAAGAGCATATATGAAATTAAAAATCTGTAGTTATTCCAACTTTGTTTCATCCAGGAATTGGTTTACACAAATCAGTGATTGACAGCACCTAGCAGTTCCAAATTAATCTCATTAAGAATTCTTAAAGCCTCACTATCTTAACCTTCCCTGGGGATTTTCCATAAAGCCAAGTGGACAGTAATAATATATCAGTCACACATGTTAAAATGAGTTAAAATTAATGGAGTGTTTAGAGTTATTACTTTTAAATTATGATTTTAAATCTAATGGCAGTTATCTAATTACTTTTCTTAACAGCCGAGAGGCTTAGTAATTTTCAAAGTCAATGAAATAATGTGATGAACATGATAAATAATGCATTCGATGTTTTTTTGTCCTCACAACGACTGAGCTACCGCATTTAAAAACAAATAAATTGAAGGAATATTCATACGTTAGCAAATATCAGAGAGTGAGTCACCCAGAAATAAAACTTCATGGTTTGATAACTCACCTTAATTCGGGTGCAGGGGCCTTGTCTGCCCCCCTTGCGCTGTCGGTGTTCTGGGTTCCTGTGAGGCACTCCTGTTTGCCAGGTTTTCCAACGTATGCAGCCTTCACATGAATCATGTTAGCCGGTGGCCAGCAAACCAGATGTCATTATAGTGGAGGAGAACACAACGTTAAAATATGAGTAGGATACCAAAGAATTCCTTTGATAGCTACGGCAGATGGCACTTGCCTTTGAAATGTAAAATTCTTTAACTTTTATTGTTATATTAAACAGAATTCCAAGCCGGATGGGACGCAACACGACATAACGACATTTTGCATTTTTCCACCGTAGTTAAAGAGCTTTAGGAAACGCAATCCTCCTATCCCTATCCACTGCCTGTATTATAGGAAAATTGCCAAGCAACTTCACCATAGCAACGTATGTTATATTTTCTGCCCTTTTGTCTTGTACCCCTTCAAAAGTGCTGTTCTTTCTATGGTCTACCGTGATCCCTGTGAACACAGCATTACCTCATGCACTGTCTCTGCTGGGCCTTATGCAGCTGAAACACACACACATTCGAATAGGAGTCAGAAAACCATAAAATGTCCTCCTTTAGATACGTGCAGAAAAGGATTAAAGCGTGGCATTAAAGGTGGGTGCCACTGACAAATGGATCCACCATAACACGGTCCTTCCTAATGTGGAATCTGTGACCTGAGTGACAGCGGGAACTACAGATCTAAAAAGGAATAACAATGATAGCAACAATGATAGCTGGTACATAACCTTTCTACGACGAGACTGCACCATGGGGAGTGAGAATAACATTGGTTAATGACAACAGCAGTAATTAAACCAACAAGAAAAAAGGAGGAAATTACATTGAGGCACTCATCAAGCTAAACAATATCAGTTTCAAACACTGCAAATAGCTGCAACGGCGCGCAGTAGATTACTTTCGTGCAAAGCACACATTCCAGCGGCTTATTGGCTTAAGGGTTATTTAATATTCCCTTCATAGCCGACGCGTCGGTTTGCGAACTGAATGAAATTACAATGCAGGAGGACGTGGAAGTGCGGACGATCCGGGCACGGGCGGCCGAAGCTCGACAGGACGCAGGCGAACGGTAGACTGAGTAAAGTATTTAAGGAAGGAGCTGGCTGAGTAATGAATTAGTTTAAGAATAAATCCATAGGATGGGGGGGGGGGGGGTAGAGGCACGCTAAGATGCCAAGGAGCGAGAGAGCAATCTGTAGAAAATGAATATTTTACTTGACTGAGACGAGTGTGCTTTGAGGCAGATGGTAGGACATTCCTCTTCCCTGACTGCTATTACTGTGTTATCGCTCGCATCTCCTCCCGCTCCCGTGATGGATACCGCCGCCGTCTCGCCGCTCTCTTTATTGCAGATGTTTAGCAGTTTATAATTGAAAATCTGAGGGGAAATTATTGGTCAATCTGTCTTTAAATCCCGCTGTTATCGATCGGTCCCGGGAGCAGCTGGAAGTAGAACGATCTAATCAGGAGCCCGACATTGATTATTCTCCATCCGTTTCAAAGACGGGGGGCTGTAGCAAAAAAAACTTGAAACCTTTTTACGCTCGGGGTTTGGATTACTCTCTGAACTAGCGCCGGGTTTGGAGAGGAATTGCTAAGAGCTCGGGCCTCAGGTGCGGTATGAAGTCCCACTCGGCGCGATTGCTGGAAACGGACCTGTTGCTCGGTGAATAGGTTCGTCTGGAGAGGCTGCGCGTCCGTCTCTGAGGGACGTGTCCTTCAGGCTCTCACCCCGCCGGCATGGCGGAAAAGAAAATCCATGTTCTGTGTGGGCTCTAACGCCGGTGGCACGTGCCCCGCAGCCCACGTTTCATGCAGTCCAGTCGGGGGGGGGGGGAAAGGGCTCGCTAACAAGCCCCACGCTCTGATCAAAGCGGCACATCTAAAAGAAGAGGCTGGAAAAGAGAATGAAACGTGACTCGCCGTGTAAACCCGGAACGCTCTTCTCCGGCAGTCTGTTGGCGAGGCCTCTTTAAATACGCGCCGAGCCTCTGTGTCACGGGTTGGGGGCATTATGCTGGGAACAGGATTAGACGCGGAGGCTGAATGGGAGACTAAACGCATTGGCTGGGGAGCCTTCCGCTCGGCCCGCCAGTCCTTCTCATCCATCTCCGTGCGTTCAGCTGCAAATCCCATCGTATGGATCTCAGTCTGTACCAACGCTGGGTGTTCGCTGCTCCCCACCTCACCAGAGGGCTCCCGGTGTTTTGGCCTGCACTGCGCCCGGGAGAATCCCACGGGTCCCCACCGAATGTCAAACATTGGGGAGGTTTATGGCCCGGGCAGAGTGGCTTGCGAAGTGGCCTTCAGGAGATTTAGCCGACGTGTGTTTTGTCTGGTCGTTTGCTTGTTGTCAGCCCCTCCCTCACCCACAGTTATCTACTGTGAAGCAAATTAAAAGAGTGTCCATTGATTTTGGTCTTTATTCTAAAGGAGCTGGATGTTTATCGAGTAAACCTTTTGCCTTCGCCGTGCGTGGCGTCCCAACACTCAACGCTTAATCACCATGAACAAGGAGAGCTTCATGCAAAATGCATCATTCACCACTGTTGACCAGCGAATGACCCTTTTCTTATTTTTTATTTCATTTGTAAGGCCGGTGGTTTGTAAGCCGTATCCCCGAAATGTGCTGTATGCCACCATAAAGCACAAGAAGCAGTAATGCAGTGTAATGGATATGATATCCACACTCACCCGAATATGACACGACAGACTCATCCACATCGTATGAATGTGTGTAATAGATGGTACCTATTTTAATGTATTACATTATATTACATTACATTACATTACATGTCATTTGGCTGACAGTTGGCTCATAGTTGATTAGCCTAATCAGGAGACAATCCCCCCTGGAGCAATGCGGTGTCAAGGACCTTGCTCAAGGGCCCAAAGCTGTGCGGATTTTATCGTGGCTACACCGTGGTTCGACCCACCGACCTTGCTGGTCCCTGTCATGTACCTTAGCGACTATGCTACAGGCTGCCCCTTATGTATGGGGACATAGCATTGGCGGATTAGGTGCCCAGTGCATTAGCATGGTTGCCCATGGGGCTCTGGGAAAACCGGTCGGCTCCTCAGAACCGTGTTCCTCCTCAGAACCGCGTTCCTTGTCCAGGGCGATATATGGCTGGCGTGGGAGGTGGGGATGGTGAAGTGATGTGCGGCCACGCATTGGCCCTTGCTCCGTGCCATGTGTGTCATCTCCTGCGCGTCTCTCATTAACGCCTGCTGCATGTGCTGTGGATTAGCTTTCAGAGGTCACCTTGTCTCGTCTTCGTCTCCGAGTCTTCACGAATTCGGTGGTTTGTCTGTGAAATTAAAACCGCAATGTTTGATGCATCATCGTGACAAATGTTCAGCCTTTTCTTACTCTTCTCACTCGAAGAGCATGTTAAAATGTGCTATGATGTGAATGATCACCAGATTTAATGTCAGGAGTGCAAATCTTTCTTCCGTGCATCAATTTATTACAATAATGCCACAGATTTATCCAACAAGCCAGTGCATTCTTACTGATTGCTTGCTTAATAATTTAGGGCAGTTATTATCAGTTTACATTGCTCTCATGAAAAGGCCCTGTTTATACACTTTCATAATGTGTAATTAAGACAAAAGCCCTCCGGGAACTCGCCTCTTATGAAATAAGGTTCAGCAAAAATGGTTCTCAGCTGTTCTCACAAAGGCTTTGTCAATGACTCACTTGGCTTTCTCCTGGCCGAGTGTTGTATCATCTGCGTGTTTGAATGATAATAGATCAGCTTCTCATCTGGTGGTAGCTGCATTACCCCCCCCCCGAATGAGCTCATCTGCACATTATTTTGTTTATCTGAATGTTGATAATATCATGTCATTGCTAGGCCTCTGTTAAAGGCCATGCTATCAAAGCTACCTGTTTATCCAGTTCAGGTGAAAAATCTGTATTTGTTTATCTTTTCTTGTCCACTATTATTCAATTGCTGAAAGAAGATAATTGTGTGACTCCATCTGTGGTCATAAAGGAGATGCTTCCAAAAGACCGAACAAGGAGAGTCATTCAGTACAGATTTATTTCATGTAGATACAGTAGAACATTTCATTTATCCACAAGGTCATATATATTAATGTAGGCAATAGGACATTTCTCATGATTTCTGTTATGGAAAGAAAAGTAAAGCTATCACAGATGAAAATGTACATATAGTTGATTATTGATGTTGATTATGCGCCAAATTAAGTGCTGAAAAGCAAGAAATGAATGTGTGAACTGGAATTGTTTATTGCAATGATCAGTTTATGGTTTCTGCCTGCTTTGTCTTTTGCTCCCCTGCTGCCTACAGTGTATCTGAAGGGTCTAGTCTAGAAGAGTTTGGAATCCAGCCTACTTTGTTTGATCCGTTAGCTTAGCATGTACTGTACATCGATTTCCTTTTCAGACCAAAAGATGTTTTTCCCCGACCCCATCAATAGAAGAAATACAATTGTAGGAAAAAAGCGCCTTTGAGCCAAAATGGAAGAAAGTGGTGTTCAGAATGGCTATGGGAGTTTTTTTTTGGCGGGGATTGTTGTCCGACATGTTCAAGGCTGTACAGATGAATGGAAAGGGCGCGGGGTCCACGGAATGCTTTGTGGGGGTCACATCCCAATTGGGACTCACCCTAGGGGGGGGGGGGGGGGAGAGGAAATAATTCAGTCAAGCCGTAGACCCGTCCCAGGGCTCGGAGTGATGGGTGCGGCAAAGCGGTGTAATTTTGGATCCTGTCAGAAGGCCCCTGGGAAAACATGTGCTGCCGGCTGAAGATTCCCTACCCATAAATCACCTGGCTGGCTCCACCTCAAAGGCACCCAAAGTTGAGTGCAGCAGAGCTCTCTCCCTCTACAGCCTAAAGAGGTTCCATATGAGCCCCCAGATACAAGCACCATCGGCTGCCTTCGCGTGTTAATGGATACAATACACTTTTTCATCCAGTCAACATTTATGTTTTTACTGTAGTGGTTTTAGTCCCCGGTTTGCCCTACAGTAATGCCAGCAATGGAAGTTATAACTCTCCATGCCAAAACCGATCCTGAGGTGCAACTAAACATAAGACTGATTTGGGAGATGAACGAGCTTTGGATTTTCTCAAGGGGTGAATTCCAAGAATGGGGATATTGCTTTGAAATGAAAGTGAATACAGGAAATATATTTATTTTTTCAGTTTGAAGGTTATTGCAGCAGATAATTCCAGTGTTACTGGGTATTGTCACCACATTGACCAGAGAAATGAAAACCGGAGAGTAACTGCAAGAACTGTGTAGCTTTAAATCTCACATCAGCACAGAAAGAAAACAAAAAAAAACATCTGTGTGTTTGGTTGGCTACTGGCAATATCAAAAATGCTATATTGCTATATTTTTCTCAATACAATATTTGTTTTTGTTTTTTTTCCCTCAAGCCACATAACCAAAAAAAAAAGAAACACAGTCACACAACACCAAATGTAAACAAAAAAATACAAAATTGAATTAGAAACGATAACTCAACCCGGAATGAATATTGATATTAATACTGATTTGGTGAATATATAATATAACAGACCAGCAGTGTGGATGGCAGCTCTATCTAGCTAGTTGTTGTGGTAGTCACTGTTGTGACAGCCCCCTTATGAATGATGGGTGATGGGTCAAAAGGAAAGGAAAGGAAATGGCTGTAACAGCCAGCTGAAGTGACAGAGCAATACAGCACACAAGCTCCAACATGGCATTTGAATTTGGTGTTTCAGAAGCTGGACACAGATGGCTGTCAAACCTGCCTGTCTGGCTGCACTGATCATACTGGTTTTCAGTTCATATTTAGATATTTTGAAATATTTAAAGTGACATAAATTGAGGGCAGTATACAACTTTTGCTGTCATTTACACAAATTCTCTTTTTAGCAAGTGTGCCTGCATAGCCACTGAAGCAGCTGAAAAGGTCAGGACTCAAGACCCCTAGAGTCACCATTCGAAATGTGGATATTGAACTGCTAATGTGTCTAGAATAGTGCTGTGCACCTTTGTCCTACCTGTCTGTGGGATCATTTCAACTGTAGAAACGTGATTGTTCGATACCTCCGGTCCTCTCGTTTCAGAATACCCGTCTATTCATAATGCGCTTAAGATCCTGTGCCCCCCGCTACTGATTGGAAATGAGGTTCAGTTGGCCTGTGGAGTGGCTGTGTCACACACCCCCTGTACAAATGATCGCTGCAGTCAGTCATTTTCTGTGCCTTTTCAATCTAATTTCTTAAAGGCTTCGGTTTTCTGGTTTCTTTTCTTTTTTTGTTTTTGTTTGTCGTTAAATTGACTGTAAGGCAAATTTACTACAGGGCAGTAAAAATGGCATCTGTTCCACACTTCTCTTCCCATTGATACGTTTTCTTGAGATTATGTGAACAGCGGTTATTTTCCACAGAAGAGGGATAGATGGCCATTTTAGTTTTCAGCAAGGGGCTCTTTGGTCCATGCACAGGTCAGACAATTTAATCACGCTAATGTTGGAAATAAAATAATACAAGTAAAGTTGGCTTCGGCTCACTTCTCTGTACTCTCTTTTTTTATTCGATTTTTTTTTATAGGACTTTGATTGAGTGGGGGGTATCGATTCCATAAAAGGGGATAAAACAGTCACTCGGCTTTAGAGAAAGAAAGCCAAAGGCTGTATATGAAATCAAAAATGTAGCGCTTGCGAGAGCATTGTTTACTTACTCTCATTGCTAGGCCTCCTGCCACTCTACACTGTAAAATCCTATCATCTGTTGAGGTGGATGTAAAACAGGAAGCCTCTGCTTCAGACGTCCATGTCTAATTACACAAATCTGTTTTCTTCACAAATGGAATTGAGCTGCCAGTGACCTTCTCCTTCAGGTTCAGTTCGGAGACCCCTTTGGTTTCATTCGGATAGACTTTGAAACCTCCCCTCGTACATGACTTCCCGTAGCAGTTCTTTAGATGAGCTTTTCTTTCCTGAAGTGGATGTGGAATTGGCTGGCTGTTTAGCAGTGTAATTCTTGGGGAGTGTGCGTGTCACGTGCATTCCTGTGCCTAATTGGTATTTGTACCCCCTGGCTAAAAACCTGCACAGTCTCCTACTGCTGCCTGCAGAACACCATCTGATCCGCTGGCTCTCCTTCAAGTCTGAAGGAATCGGACGAAAGACCGCACATAAATTATACAGAATCATCTGAATAATTAACTATTCGGCAGAGGGAAGGTTTCCTGGCTTGATCGGCCATTAAATTGTTGTCGGACTAAATAAACAGCCATCGATTGCGTGAGGTGAGAGGTCAGTGGCATTGGGACCTAAATAACCCGTCCTTTGTGGGACAGTAGATGTAAACGTCTCAGTCCAGTGGGGTTGTGGATCTGCTGTATGGAAATGGATTAGATGTAGGGTGCCTTGATAAAGGAGTGCTGAGACATTTGAATCTTGGTCCTCATCTTCAATGAAGCCTGTCCTTTTGGATTTGCTACCACCGTTTAATAGCTTGCTGGAAAATAGAGGTTCATTCAGGCATTTCCGCTCCTGTTGACCTCTAAACCTGTGTTGATGCTTTAAAATTTGTTTATTGTTGTTAAATTTATTTGACGAAAGCAGCATGCCAATCAATGTTACCGTCCTCTTCCGTGAAAAAGGATTGATTGCAGAACCTTAATGGATGTAGTTAAGACAAAGCATTTAATTGCCAGCTGAAATCTGCTAACTGTTACTCAACATACATTGCCCTCTGTAATGTCCAGAACTCTTTTCGTATCTACAGCATTGATACAAAATCACTAGCAGCAGCCCGGTGGTTTGAGGCACATTTGATACCATGGATCCTTCATGACTTTAGCCAACAAATGTGTTCCGTACTCTATCAGCATACTTTACATGTGAATCTAGTCCCTACCTAGTCCCCTGAATCTAGTCCCCACCAATTCCCATAGAGATGCATTGAAATGCAAAGAGTTTTACAGGGCAACATAACATATTTCCAGACTGATGTTGATAGATCACAGACCTCAGGAACAAAATACTAAACATGACTTATTTTATTTACATAACATTCCTGTGTCCCAAACATAATGGTGCTCTGAAATGGGGGACTATGTATGAACACTGCTGTAAGTTCTACATTTTGAAACTGAAATTTATAAAAATGCCTCTCATTACAATCTGACAATGTGCACTTTGTCTACATGTGATCTTTTTATTACAAATCACAAATTATGGAGTACAGAGGCAAATATATAAATGACGGGTCTTTGTCCCAAATATTATGGAGGGCACTGTATGACAAAGAAACTTTAATTTGTAGTCAGCCCAACTGTACAGTGAAATCTGCTACCAAATCCTGCATTTTATTCTCATTCATAGCTACTGTATTCCTCTGATCAGCACTGGAAGTAAGAGTAAGATCAATGATCTGACCATGATATAAATCATTTTTAATATGTTATATTAAGCGTAATAAGTATGACTGGAATTTACTTTATCATTCTTCTGCTTTCTCAGGGTCATCTTGGAGCTTGGTAATTCAGCAGAAAAGATAAGATATACAACGGCTGGAGCAGATTTCGAATGGCATGTCACTTTTTCAAGCGTAATCGATCTACACTTAAGCTCCTAAGAGATAATCAGTTTGTCAAAGCGCTGAATGGAACTCCATCAATCGCAGAGGTTTTCATTGTGTACCTGCAATCTCCCACGGCTGGGCTTTGTCATCCAAAACGTGTGCTGGAAATCAATTAAAGGGTCCCTCTGTTTGTTTATCGACGGCAAGACCGAACAGAACGCTTCCAAAAAGACTTAAAGGCAAAAAGGCATGTGAATAGGGTTGTAAGGGAAATTGGCGTTTGTCACTTGCGTCTAACATGACAAGTTTGGTCATTGTTGTCCTTTAGAGGTACGATATCAACCTTATATGTCACCCTCTGTGTAAGCCACTGAGGATGCCTCCTGTACTCACGGAACACCATCCCAGGTAGAACAGAGGTATGGGTCCCACAAAACTAAAACTAAAACTCATCTATCTCGTGACCCTCATGCCCCATGTACTCCAGTGCCACACACCAGTGTTAGCTTAGCTTGTAGCATGTAGCTGTCCGTCGAATCTGATGACGACGTCCACCTCTGTGCTTTAATGGTGATTGTATTGCAGCTGGGCCATTTGTAAGCGGTACCAGTGGTAACACTCAATGGGACAGTCGATTACGGGCCATCCCGATGACCTGCCCAAGCCAGCCTAAGTGGTGCTGGGTGGTTGTGAAATACTGCAGTATTTCGGTATCAAGGCCAGCTGGGTCCCAGGTTGCACTGCAGGCACCCTGCTGTATATGGAAGCGCTCCAGGGACTTTATGAAACTGGTGCAGGTGACCCAGGCCTCACAGCTGGAGAGGAGGGTGGTGATGCAGACGAGTTTGATAGACAGCAACCTTGGTGTGAAGGTTCTCTGGAGTTTCCCAAAGGCAACTGATGTTTGTTTGATGTGGTTTTGGATTGCTGCAGTCATCAGAGATGATACTCCAGATATTTAAAAGATGCAGCAGTACTGTTTGTTGTTTGTTGTCAATGGTGAAGACAGGCAACGTGTGTGGGGTTCTGGAGCTCCATTAGCAAATCACTTCTGTGTTAGTGGTGTTGATGGACAGCCCCATGCTGCTGTAGGCTCTGAGGACCAGGGCTGGACAGGAGGACCTCTGGGGAATGAGCTGAGAGTGCACAGCCTTCTGCATACTGCAGCTCTAGGACCTGCTCTGTAGTGGCCTCCTGATATTCAACACGTTTCCATCCAATGCGAAGTCCACTGCAACACAGCTGCTGTCTTCAAACTCATTGTGGCCAAGCTTGGTGTCATGTGGTAGCACATACCCCTGTACACCCCCCCCCCCCCCCAACCAATGTCACACACACACACACACACATAAACAAACTGCCTCTGACAAGCTGGCAGTTGATTGGCAATGGTGTTCAGTCTGTTGTCTCCTGAGCGAAACGGAAGGAGGTTTGTCATTGCCTGCCACAGTTAAAGAGGGTTTGGGGGCACAATGAGGGAGGACAAAACCAACGCAGGTACTTCACAGTACTGCTGTCCTGGCTAAGTGGTCGGTGAGTGAGTTGACAGGAGAGTGAAAGTTTTGACTAATAGGGGGCCTGAGTAATTTTCACTGTCCCGGTGACCAAGCAGGTGACTAAGTGTCGAAGGAGACTTTTATTTTTTCTTTAAGGCCAGCAATGATGCTGGTATACTTCCAGCCCGTGTGGCTCACTCATTTTCAATCAGCGCACACAAAGGGCTCAAATAAAATTGCCATGGTTTTCTTGTGGCTTTTCTTGTATGAAAATGTGGCCTGTGAGCCTTCTTTTTCGGGCGGTTTCCCCCCCCCCCCACCCTCTGTCCTGCGACTTGTGAAAAGCCTTGCGGCCTCCCCTCACTCCTAAACGCAGCGCCATTCAAATGCAAAAGAGGCGCTCCAATTAAAGCGCTCTACGTGGTCACGTCTGTATCGGCGAGTGCGGATTCAAAGGAACGTGGAGTTGAAAGGCACAGCAGATATCACTCACAACTTAGTCCCCCCAGGTCTCCTCATTAAACGGGAAACGGCTCCACAGAAGAGACAAAAAAAACACACGATTAATGTTCAACACTGCCCCGGTTGATTATTAATGTGGAAAATGATAGAAAAAGGCATTTACCTTTCTGCAGGTGCCTGAGACTGGCATGTTTGTACATCGCCTGAACTCATTTGCCGATGGTAGTTTAATATTTGCAGATGCCGGAGCTGGCAGCGTCGATTTCCGACATGTTGACCTCAAATGGGGAATTAATGTAGCGTTTTTAATCAGCGTTTCGCTCGAGCAGTGCACTGACTGGGGAATGTCGGCTGTGTGACTCGGCACCACAGCTACTGTTTTACAATTAGTAAAATGTCTCCCCTGCCACTGTACCCAGTGAGCTGACGCACAGCCGCACACATACAGCCGTACACATGCGCACAAACACACGCGCTGAATCAGAGCTGCATTGACCCACGGGACCATGTATCTCTCTGAGTGAACCTTACTTTGCGGTCGATCGCAACTTGTGTGGTCGCGTCTCTGAAGGGGGGGGAAAGCTTCCCTTTCATCCTGCCACACAGATAAGAGATTCCCCTGGAGTGGCCTGTTCTGCTTGTGCAGCCGTAACAGAGATGCGCTGCCACGGCCCTTTCACAAAGGGACGGTTGATGTCCTTCTGCCAGGCTTCAAACGAAACGCCTTGGCCTTCAGGCCCCGCTGCGAGTGCGTGCCTTCAGTATTCCCCCGGCGGTTTCACGGGAAGGTCGTGGATGCTGCATCACAGAGGTGAAATTCCAGAAGAATGGAGCATTGTGGTGGGAGGTTGGGGAGGTGGTGGTATTGCAGGATGTGTGGGGGAATGTGTTGTCATGGTACATACTCTCTTCAGGCTCAGTCCTCGAGGGGGGACGTTTTCGCAGTTTCCAGAGGAAAAATTAGTAGCCAGTTACAAGTCTTTAAACAAGCACAAAATATAGTCATATATTAAAATCATTGTTATTTTCAAAATACCAGAAAATACCTTACTGCACTGAAAACAGGTTTAAAACCTGGATTCGCACTTTTATTTAATTGCCAAGAAGCCCTTGGCTCACAACAGCAAACAACATTAGCCTTGAGAATGAAATCGTTAACGCTGCTTATGCAATGTGATGTTAAAAGTGAAACCGAATGATTATGATCAACTAGGTAGTCTGGTTAGTTTAATATTGCTAGTTAGTCTATGGTTATGGTTTTATGGTTAAAGATGATAATATAGTTGAGGTGGGATTTAATACGATAGAAGAAGATGTCAGGGTGTGATACCCTCAGGCAATTGAGTTGGATCATCTATCGATTCTACAACCGCAGAATATTCCTGTTCGGTGTATTTTTGCCTGGTTGTGTAATGGCTATGGTTCAGTCCCCTGGTTGTGTTATAGTCATGGTCCAGTCCCCTGGTTGTGTTGTGGTCCTGGTTCAGTCCCCTGTTTGTGTTGTGGTCCTGGTTCAGTCCCCTGGTTGTGTTATGGTCCTGGTTCAGTCCCCTGGTTGTGTTGTGGTCCTGGTTCAGTCCCCTCTCTGGTTGTGTTATGGTCCTGGTTCAGTCCCTTCTCTAGTTGTATTATGGTCCTGGTTTTGTCCCTTCTCTGGTTGTGTTATGGTCCTGGTTCAGTCCCTTCTCTGGTTGTGTTATGGTCCTGGTTCAGTCCTCTGTTGTCTCGCATGTGTTCTCCTGTAATGGCGGTGATTTATTTTGTGGCTCGGGATGCTATCTCACGCCCCGTGATGAATGAGCGTGATCTGATGGCGTGTCCAGCGCTCGCCTCTCTGCTGAAGGCACATCCTGCGGCGGCCATTTGTCACCGTCCACTTACGCCGGCCGACCTCGGCACTCGCATCTTCACACTGCGCCGCGTATGCATCCATGTACGCAGGGAGCCCTAAAAATACACCGACAGTGCCTGCTATGAGCAATCCACCAACCCCCTCGGAATTTACCATCTCTGATTAAAATCAGGATGAGTGAGCTGAACTCACACCTGGCTACCTTTTGTCAGTAAATACTCGTCTGAAAGCTTTATTTCTTCGGATTTATATTTTGTGTAACTTTTCCCTTACAAGCAGGAGGCGAAACCCTGGGCATTTTCCATCATGATTCATTACCGAGATAAACTTGTTTGTTACCTCTTGTATTTATGCCATGGTGGAATTTTCATTTGGAGGTGTAAATATCTACATTTTCACACTTTGTTCTGTTTGTTTATGAAATCCGTTTATGTTCCTGCATTCCCTCGGCCTTATATTTTCACCGAATTATAAAGGAGAGCGACTAGCATCTGGACATGTTAAAGAGTGTAACTGCATCTCCCGTTCCACTGTTTGTTGTGCTGTGTTGTGTGACTTTGTGACGTAAAGTGATTTGGAGCTGCAGCGCTGTAATTAATAGATAGCGTTCCTCGTTATGTTCTGTGAGCTGTGCTCTCTAAACTGTGGCTGTAAAAAGTATAGGTGTCACAGCCAGATAGCACATCCCATCATCTGAAACGAGTCGTTTCACTGTAGCGAATAATATGCCACATTTAATGCCAAATGGGGACATTTTCCATCTACTTTACACGATATTACTTGAGTAATAGGTGGATGGAGTGCATATAAAACTGAGGTGCAAAACGAATCACACAACCCACAAAGCCGGGAGACGGGCAAAAACAAGTATTTGTGCTGAAAATACACACGCATGAAGATTTACGTCTGTGAAATGATGAAGAATTCCCCTCAAACACTGATTGGTTGATGGGTTAGATGAATGAGCTCTCATAATGCGAGGGCTCTGGTGATGGGTTTCATGTTTTATCGCAGTGGCAGCGAGGCGCCGCGTCAAACTGAGAGCTGCGGTGAGCCGTCCTCCCGCATGCCCGTGAGCATCACCGCGGCGACGGAGGCAGCCGGCCGCAGCGTGACCACCAGCTTTCCCAGGGCTGTTCTGGTGGTGTGACCCTCATTAAGGTCACGGACTGTTCCACGGCAATGCAGATTTAGCAGGATTAACGCTGCTCCCCCGGTGAAGAGCGTGTGGTCTGCGGTGGTCTTCGCGCAGACATCTCACTGTCTGCATCTCGCTGTTTTTCTTCCCTTACGCTCGCCGTGGCTGGAAATCACATCCTGATAGAGTTAGTGCCTGGAGAAGGGAGGGCTGGGTTTGGAGCTGGGGTCAGACAGTCCACTTGCATTCTCTTCGTACAAGAAAATATATTGGTTAGGACATTGTGTGAGCTCTGGTTTGATGTTTCTTTCAAGGGCTGTTGCCTGCTGGGGTCACTGCTGACCAGAATACATGTCTCCCGCGGGTCTTTGCCCACTGGGCACACACTCTGGATAATGACTATAACTGCAGGCAGGACACAGTGTCTTATTCTATATGCTTTTCGGTTTGATTTGTCCTGCTCCGGGACTGCTTCTTTACTGTAAGCGTTTATGTGGTGCCTGTGGGCACCACCGCTAAGAACTTAGTGCCTGACGTAGCTCGCGCAATATTATTATTATTATTATTTATTTATTTATTTTTTATATGGAAGAAGATTACATATGTGACGACTGCTGAGGTGTTCTGTGCTATTAATTACAACTCTGACCCGCTGCGAGCGCTGTGTGAATCCCACGCTACATTTTTAGTGTTGCTTGCAGCTGCTTTGTAGATGCAAAGGAAGCAGGGCCCTTTGGTGAATATGCCCCACTGCCCGTGTTTGCTTGAAGTGACATGAGGTATGAGATGTAAGGGTGTTATTTCTGTTTGTTTTATTATTTTTAGGTGAGGGTTGTTTGGTTTTTTTAACAAATGTATTTTTGTCATCAGAAGTACTAGGCCTTGTGCTATTTAGAAGAATGTATCAACCCTTAGCTCTGAAAGCTTTTCCCACAGTGAGACTGCAGATGAATAGAGATCATACGAACTTGCCTCCCCTTCAGGCTTTCCACAGAGAAAACCAAATGGATTTTGTGGCAGTTTTTACCTTCTTTTTTTAATACATACAGTACAATGAGCATGAACAATTACAGCAGTGCTGACAACACAGGCTATCACTGGGAGACTGGGGACTGGGTCAGTGGCAGCCATTAAATCTATGCTTTTGCCTCTTTACACGGTGTTTCATATGGACCACTATACAGTAGTGGTGGTGGTTTTATTGATCTATTTAAGACTTACATAAAAATCAAGAGTGATAGTACCCTCAGTCAACTTTATGACTCGCGGTACAAAAGCCTTACAGTAAATAACTCAAACGTGTCCCATGTTTTGTGCCCATACAGCAGGTTTAAGGCACGCGCTATTATTTGACTTTGAGTGCTTGACCGCCCCCGTCCCTCATAAATAAGACGCTGTATTTTTTCCCGGTGTAACACTCCCTTACAAATCCAGGATCCCTCTGCGGGCTGACTTGCTTCCATCGACTTCAGCAGGAGGAAACGTTGGAGCATGGAAGCCATTAAAGAGGCTAATTGGACACAGTTCACCCCTGGCACGAGTGGCGGAAGGACTTTCTTTGTGGGAGCTTATTAGCGCCACCTCAGCCTGCCACTTTGCCAATACCCTACAGGTGTGCTATAAACAGAAGCTGAGCAATTTCCTCTCTTTGTTTCTCACCCTTTACAGGTTTAGAACTAGACAATAACAGCTTAAAAAACAACAGCACCCTTTTTTTTCTCTGAAGTCTCGCCTTTTTCTACCTTTATCAACACTCTTTATGACTTGTTAAACTGGAGTTCTGCTGAGCAGTTGCATCAAAGAGGTTATTGGGGTTGGACAAGAGCCAAATGTTGCATCACTTATCGTCTGCCTGGAGATTTAATTGTGATAAATCTGCGGGATCTAATTTGGCCCACAGAAATCCAGCTGTGTCTGCTCAGATTCTCTACAATTAAGCCGTAATCTGGCTGTTTTTCTCCAACAAGTAGCTTGAACATTTGTACCTGGACAAGAGCAGTGGCTTTTAAATGACTTGGACTGTGTGTGCACACATGCTAAAGTGGCACTTACTTAAAATATGCACGCACGCATACACATACACCTATGCATAAGCATACGCATACACATACGCTTATGCACACACACATGCGCACACACACACACACACATACACACACACACACGCACATTTTGACACATTCCACCTGTGTGCGCTCCCTGTTAAAAAGCTCAACCCTAACCAAGTGGTTGTCAGTGCTTTCTTTGGCGGAAGCTGGGCGTGTTAGTGCCCATATGAAGCCCTGAGAGCGTACTCAGTTTCATTAGCATGTGCGTGACGATGCCTTGCTGAGATGAGACGAGCCTGACGGCACGAGGATGAAGGCTTTAAACGGGACACAAGGCCGGCATAGTAGGTATCCAGTGTTATTGCACCCTTTGCTAGCACCCATCAGATGACAAGAAAACATCACACATTCCAGGCCAAGCCTGTGATATGTTGACAGCCTTTCAAAACCAATGCAATTGCCTCAGCAGAGTTAGGAGACAAGGTTTAGAGAGTCCGACAGTAAGAGTTCTGAAGCCTTTCAGTTTTGTTTTATTTATTTATTTATTTATTTATTTACTTTGCGAGAGCTAGCTCATGCCGTTTCTCTCTCAGATCTGCTCTGCACCGAGCTGCACTTTTGGGAGCAAACAGGCTTCTTCAAGGACTTGCCTACAACTGCTTATCTTAACTGCCTTTCAATTAGAGCAGGAAGACGCATGTTTGGTTTCAGCTGGAAGGTGCACGCTGTGATAAGGCTCAGGCAGGTGTTCTTAATCTGTGCCAGTTTTGCTCATGCTTTTCCGCTGATGGCCCAGTGACAAACAATCTGGAGCCAAACCTCACCGCAAAAAAACCTGCGTCTAATAACGTAATGGTAATTACTGTTCTGCAAAGTGCCTTTCTGTACGAATGTTAATATGGATATATTTGAGCCTTATTGAATTCTTTACAAATTTTTTTTTTTTAATAGTTTGTAGGAATTGCATAGTTGCGCATAACATGCATCTTGTTATTTATCTTAATACTGTAACCTATTTTGTTTTTAAATAAATCCTGCCATGATTCCATGATATTATTACAACCACAAAACCATCTTTGTCTTCTAAAGCATGAATCAGAAATATATCAATGCGGTAAATGAGCAGTATATTCAATAATAAAGCAGCAATTACAACCAAATTAATTGTTATTCATCTTAATTTGCTTGTTGTGAGGCAGACTGGCGCGCCACTGAACCTTGCGCAGACTGTCTCTGAGGCAGTGAGAGTCTGGTGCAGTGACAGTGAGATGATTTACAAACCCTGTAAGATGATGTACAAACGCTCTGAGATGATTTACAAACCCTGTGAGATGTTATACAGACCCTGTGAGATGTTGTACAGACCCTGTGAGATGTACAAACCCTGTGAGATGATTTACAAACCCTCTGAGATGATTTACAAACCCTCTGAGATGATTTACAAACCCTGTGAGATGTTGTACAAACCCTGTGAGATGATTTAAAAACCCTGTGAGACGATGAACAAACCCTCTGAGATCATTTTCAAACCCTGTGAGACGATTTGTAAACCCTGTAAAATGATGTACAAACCCTCTGAGATTATTTAAAAAACATGTGAGATGATGTGCAAACCCACCCTGTGAGATGATGTACAAACCCTGTGAGGTGATTTACAAACCTTTACACATAGTGTAGCAGCAGCTTCTCTAACAGTGTGGAATAAGTGTCCTGCAGTGAGGGCCCAAAAGAGTGCTCCGGCCCCCGTGTCCTGCCCCTGTCGTGGCAGAAACGGTGCGGACTCTCACACGCCCCCGGGGGACACTTTACAGTGGCGCGCGGCGTGTGAAGATGTTACCATTTCCAGAGATGCGAGCGAGAGGGAGGGCGGCCATCTTGCATTTGCTGCCGTTGTTTTTCTGAGAAGTGGAACATGTTCTTTGGCCAGTGTTTAAAGAAAAGAACAAAAAGAAAACTTTGCCAAATTTGATTTAATGAGGCTTTAATTCTGCACTTTTCCCCCAGGTTCCCCAGCAGGTTTGATTTTTACTTTTTCTTTTTGGAGGCTAATTCATAAAAAGGCCAACAAAGGCCCTTCCCTTGAACAGTTGTGTTACTCAGATTACATTAACCTGTGAACTGACAAATGAGTTGAAGAGCTAGGACTTTGTTAACATTACTGTATTTGTTCTCGCTGTTGCTCTGAAAGCTTTGACTGATTAGGTCTCCGGCTTCCTTTGTGAAGTGGTAAGGCTTTCCGTTCTGGACCTGGGGCATGGGTGTGCTGGCTTCCAGGTTTTTCTCATTACACAAAATGTATTTCAGGCCCTTGTTCCCCAAACAAGGGCTGAGATTATTTTTGCAGGGTGGAACAGGAGCGTACCACCGAGGACAGGAAACCAGCATGTCTGCTCGGGATGGGAGCCGGCGATAAGACCGAGGGCTAGCCATGTTTTGGCTTGGGCTGATCCTTTTAATCAATTAAAGGAAAATGCCTCTTTGATTGGGCATTTCCCTGTGCGTGTGTGTGTGTGTGTGTTTCCTTGTGTGCGTTGCATGCGTATGTGTGTGTGCGTGTGCGGGGGTGCGTGTGTGTGTGTGTGTGTGTGTGTGTGTGTGTGTGGGGGTGTGTGTGTGTTGCGTACGTGTGCGTGTGTGTGTGTGTGTGTGTGTGTGTTTGTGTGCATGTGGGTGTGTTTGTGGACTGAGCTGTGGAACAGAACAATTACATTTAAAACATTCGATTAGCTTGGAGCCTCCACCCTAAAGCACGGTCTGTTTTGTCCTCTGCTCCTCATGCTGCAATCACTGGAAAAAGCAAATAATTCTGTAAATATTTCTACTGGATAAATCGTGCAGAAAACATGCCATTACAATCCATATCTTTAAGTCTTGATGTTCTGTGGCAGGGTTGCCATCTCCATTGATCTAGACACTTACTGTGTTACTGCTTACTGATGCGGGGGGCAGAGACAGCCTGGGCCTTCCTGCAGAAGGCAGGTTGTGTTTGTTTTTCCTCATGTCCACCTGCAATACTGAGCAGTGCAGGTGTGCATGGGATTGAGGAACCTGTAATGGGATGTTCAGTCATTAAATGTAGTATTTAAATGTCCTCACTTGTTTCTGCTGTGACTGTATCCCATGGCTACCCAGTGCATGCTGGGAAATGTAGTCTTCTCTTCACGGCTCTGTTCACATACTGTATGTGTTTGTGTGTGTATTTTCTGAATGTATTAATATTTGTCTGGGTGTGTGTGTTCACATCCTGTATGTCTTTGTGTGTGTATTTTCTGACTGTATTCATATTTGTCTGGGTGTGTGTGTGTTCACATACTGTATGTGTTTGTGTGTGTATTTTCTGAATGTATTCATATTTGTCTGGGTGTGTGTGTTCACATACTGTATGTGTTTGTGTGTGTATTTTCTGAATGTATTCATATTTGTGTGTGAGGCATCTGATCTAGCAGAGTCGGTTCCAGTTAACGCTCTCCAGCAGAACCCCACCCCTGTGGGACCGAAACGCCTTTCAGGTCAGCTGACCCTCATTAATCCATAAATTCAGTAATTAAAATTCATGAAACGCTTCCACGCTGAAATGCAGCTAATTGAACAGAAATGCATTCCCTTAACCGGCTCCACCCCCACTGCCATATTAAATAAATAATAAAGTGTAGTAATGTGCAGGGGGGAGACAGCTTGGCACAGGTACGTGAGGAGGGCACCAGTCATTGAATCATGTCTGCAGACAACGACCAGATTAAGCATTAAGTTTTAAAGGCCCACACACATCACCGTTCTCTTCCTGGCATTAGTATCTGAAATGCCCAGTGACGTAGGTTTTTTGAAAAGTCCCTAACCCTGCCCCCAGAGCCCAATTCCCCCTCTCCCTCCGTGGGTAATCGTTTTACAAACAGCTTTGGAAAATAGTTCAAATATGCATACTTCTACCAGAATTGCGTTGGTTTCACTCTGATCATTATGGAACACAAATGGAGAGCTCCGGGATTATATGAAATACTCAAAAACACAAAGAATATGCATGTGGGCCTTTGAATTTGGGGTAGTATCTGTTCTTGGTGACTTGTACCTCAGTCGTAGGTCTTCTCTGTGTGCTTTCTGAAGCAGCTTCCTGGCCTTGTCTGCTCTTTCACTGTGGGAGCTTTCTGAAACACAGACTCGGAAATGAAAATGAAAAATAGATCTTTTCTCTTTATACAGTATATAGGGTAAAATGTGGGCTTCATCTCATCACTTCACTGCGAGCGAACGGTAATGGAGAGTATCTCAATGGAGAGCAAGGGAGACAGAAATTGATTGAAAAATTAATTGTATAACAAATCCAGATTTTTACGGGTCATTGGTTTATAAAGGCTGAATGGATGATGGTTATTGTAATGTGATGTTGGGACTGAAGTTGAAATGATATTGAAAATGAAAGGGGGAAGTTTTAATTGGACTTCAGTTCATGTACAGGCTTATGGGGACTGCCTTTTGTGGTATGAGGGTTATAACATGACGTTCAGTATTTGTATAAAATTATTTAAATGTTTTTTTTTTGTCTTGAGGACATCTTCCTAATATTTTTTATGATAAAGAGGTATAGCTTATAGAACAAATCAAGCAATACATTTTTTATTTATTTTTTATTTTATTTTATCCAGGCATGATCTCTGAAGGTGGTTGTCATGGATACAGTTTTCATATATATGTTAGCTCCATACATGGTGAACTTGGAGACAGGGTTAAAAATATTTTGCTTTCGATAAAGTGCTTCAGTATGGCTGTTGTGGGCGTGTGTATTAGAGCCTACAGTACATGCTTACAGTATGTGTGTCTCAAAATGCATGCTTGAGTGTGACTATGTGGGAAAGTGTGATTGCGTGGAAGTGTGTGTCTGCCTTTGTGTTTGTATGCTTGTCAGCTTGTGTATTTTGGCCCCTGTGTGCTTGGTTGGTAACTTGTTTGCTGTATGTGTGTCTCTGTCTATGTCTGTGTCTGAGCGAGCCTGTGTGTTTTTGCGTGACCGTGCTTGCCTGTGTGTTTGCGTGTGTGTATGCGTGCATGCGCGTGTGTGCGTGCGTGCGTGTGCGCGCGGGCGCGCGCATGTGTGTGTACATGCGTGTACATGTGTGTGTATGTGCATGTGTGTGTATGTGCATGTGTGTGTTAGGAAGGCATTCCAGTGGAGTGCGATGGGAGTGTGAGTAGAGGCCGTGTTGCGTAACAGGAGATGTCTGTGTGCTTGTGATAAGGAGTACTCTCTCTTTATTGCATAACTCAGCCTGTGTGGAGAGACTGTGGGCTGGGAGTCACTAATGAAGGGGGAGCAGAGAGAGGCTGGAATAAAGCAGCTTTGGTTGCTCAGACCTCCAACTCATCCCCAGAGATCATTACAGATCATTAAAGTCTCTCTCTCTCTCTTTCTCTCGCTCCATTTTTCTCTGTCTGTCTCTCTCCCCCTTTCCCCTCTCCCCCTCTGTCTGTCTCTCCCACTCTCTTTCTCTGGATCTCTGTCTTTCTTGGTCTCATTTTCTCTCTTTCTCTGTCTCATTTTCTCTCTCTCGCTCTGTCATATGCTCTAACCCTTAAAGGTCTGGAAAACTTTAAAATACTAATACCAAAAATACACTTAGGCATTTATTTTACTTCTGTTGCTGTAGCCTATCCACTTAGAGGTTTGACATTTTTTGTTGTGTGTTCAGAGATGCTCTACTGCATACCACTGTTGTAATGCATGGTTATTTGTGCAACTGTTACTTTCCTGTCAGCTTCGACCAGTCTGGCCCTTCTCCTCTGATCTCTCTCATTAACAACACTTTTCTTCCTGCAGAACTGCTGCTCACTGGATGTTTTTTGTTTTTCACACCATTTTCTGCAAAGTCTGGAGACTTGTACGTGGAAATCCCAGGAGATCCACCCTGTCTGGCACCAACAATCATTCCACAGTCAAAGTCACTTAGATCACATTTCTTCCCCATTCTGACATGTGGTCTGAAAAACAGCTGAATCTCTTGACCATGTCTGCATACTTTTATGCATTTAGTTGCTGCCACATGGTTGGCTGATTAAATATGCATTAACAAGCTGGTGTACAGGTCCACAAAGTGATCACTGAGTGTTTTTTTTTATTATTCTTGGAAGGCTTGTGCTGAGATTGGCTAAATGCCAGGTTTTCAGTGGGCGGGGTCCAGAGTATATCACTAAGAACAGTGAAATATTTCTAATTGTAATATTTAACAAGAGATATACATAAGTATCAGTGCATAAAGAAATTGACAGATAAAATATACTACAAATGCCACACACTGCCCTACCGTCATTACTGGAAGAAATAAGTGCAGAACAAGACTAAAATTTTCTCCCAATTTAGTAGGCAATTGTACCCTATTTATTTTCAATTGCCTTCACCCCGTCCCTTGGTGGCCCGGATGGATCAGGTGATCCTGGGAATGACACACCTCCAAGCCAAATCGTCCCGCCCGCGACCGTAATTCCGAGGCGCCCGGGGTGCTGTTGTATGGGGTGATCTCACTAACCCCAAACTCAGCTTTGGCAGGACTGGGAAACACTTTTATCCAGAATGAAATACAGTAGGCATATATGAATGAGACCATAACAATATGCACTCAATACAATATACTCTTCAATGCCGAACATTGTATGCTACGTACCAACACAGTTTGTGTGCAAGCTATGTTGAAAGAGTGATGCAAGATATGTGGTCCCAAAGAGGACTCATTTGTCATGTTGGAAATAAAGCATGCTTCAGTACAAGTACAAAATAAGTATATTGCCTCTAACTTTAATATGCAAAATTGCCAGAACACTTTACAGTGCACTACTCTTAAGATTGTTTAAGATTCAAACCTCTGAAATAATCCACAGTCCGCCCAGTGGTGAGCACATGTTGTTTGACAGACAGTAGGCATGGCTGTAGCATGTTGTCAGAGATCTGTGCTGGTACCTTGATGGAGAGCAGGCCGATGTTAGCGTTAGGGCTGAAAAGTTTGATTTCCTGTCTTTAGAGGCTTTCAGCATATGCAAACATTTCACTTAAAACATGTTTTTTTGTGATTAATACCATCCCTTACACTTGTGAACACCCAGCCATGCAGATGTATTTTGCCAATTCCTCAGAGGCTTTTTCTTTTTCTACAGGTTACAAGCAACGCAACAAACAAAGTGTGCTGTGAATAATGTCGGTTTTCTTTGGCTGTGTGGAAGTGCGCGCGGGCTGTTTGACTCCCGTAGTACGTTATTTTTAGTGCTTGAAGAACAATGGTTCCCTCCAGTGCCGCAGAAACTCTTGTTTATGATGGCTGCTGCTCGGATGTGACACTGCGCTCTGCTTTCCCTCGGCGGCTCGTGTTTAAACGTTTAGTCGTTCCCTTCTGCGGCGTATCTTCATGGATGACTCGGTGGCGTGCGTTTGATTAACCTTCAGCGCATGAGAATCACAGCCTGGGCTGAAATGGGAAGGGCTCCCTGTGTTCTGCAGTGCAGCCCATTTCCCCTTTTAGATTTGAAGGGATCATTAGAAGATGGTGGATATATATATGTTTTTTAAATCTACTCTTGCACATTCTTGTCGAACCCATATCCACACTTGAAAGTCCATTAGGTGTTTACATTGCTGTCTACAGGAACTGCCAGAGAGCAATGTCCCTGCTAGAACAGATTTACAGATTTTAATAGTTTTTTATTCTGCTTCTTATTTGAATAACAATGAAGCGTCTTTCTGTTTTTTCAGGTTAGTGCGGCATTGCTGCACGTGTCATTGCTGAACGTGTCGAGCTTCTGCATGCGTCTGTCTGTCAACTTCTGCTTTTCTAATGTGTAAAATGTGTCCATTGAAGATGTGGGTATTTTTATGTAAATTTCCCACATTTTTACTCATCCCCGCCCACCCACTCCATGACCCCCCTGCATCATATGTATTTTTCATGAATATTTTCTTTCAGCTGATGAGATTTCTTTTTTTCTACCCTCAGCTTGGCGAGTTCAGTAATCACCAAAATGAATCACCATGAGTTTGTGGGAAAAAAATTAAAATAAAATCTTTTAAATTTATTTGTATTTCAAACCTCGGGTCTAGCGCGGTTGAATCCATGCCATGGAGTAGCAGGCTTTGGGCTCTGAGGAAAGCTGGAAAGTGTGGCACAGGCAGTGGTGTGCCCTTTCTCTTCAGTGTCCTGAAGAATATCAGAAGAGAGAAGCCCTCTCCCATTTCCTTCTGGACTAGCATAAATATGGTAGTTCTGAAATGAATGAATGAATGAAGGAATGAATGAATGAGATAATATTCACCTGGCTCATATTCTCAGAAAAAAAGGTACAGAAATTGCCTAAAAGGGTACTAATGCTTGTCGCTAGGGTGGTACCTTATAGGTTCTGTACATAAAATTATACTAGCAATTCCTATTTCTAATTCCTAATTGCTGGTTTGGGGTTCTTTTAGATTTCTTCTATAAAATAACAAATATGTACCTCCACTCTACCTTTATTTCTGACGTGTATAACCACACGCTGCTTTCTGGTAGATGTAATGTCAACCACACATAGAGAGAGACGGAGAGAAAGAGAGGCAGGTTCTCAGTATTTCTCTCCACATGATGTGGGGAGCTGGACTCATGGTAATTGGTTATTAGATTGCAAAGATGTGCTGGTACATGCCTAATTAGGTCAGTGGCTGGTAAAATGAAATCTCTTAATGCACTCGCTCTCTCTGTTTACAGTAATGACTGATTCCGGCCATTCCATCAGGGTGCAGTGCTTGGTGCTTGGCCTTTCCACAGAAAGGCTCACTGAGTGCGCCGGTCCAGTTAATTACGAGGCTGAGCCTATGATTATCACAACTGCCTCCGTGCCTACGTTTGGATGGCGGGAGCACGGATAATGGCACCGGCCAATTTCACTCGATGACATTTGCATCGTTCTCAAACCACGGCGCACCACTTTTCGCTCCCGAATACAACCGGCCTGCGCGCGATGGGGCTATGAATTCGACCGGCAGAACTGTACACGTGCACGCGCAGACACAGGCTTGTGAACGCACGCACACGCTCACACAGAAGCGCGCAAACAGAAGCACACACGCACACTCACTCTCACACGGTGGCCTTACCCGTTCTTATTTCTGACATAGTGCACCTCCCACGTTTGATGTTGCGAATATCCAAAAATGTACTTTCCTTTTATCTTGATCTAAGCCTGGCTGGGGGATCTCTGGGGCTTTGGAGATAATGGTGCTGATTGCTTCATTGTCCCCTGGTGTACCGTTCACATTAAAAGGCCCATTATACCTTCCTTCAAAATACAGGAGGCCTGTGGAGATGATGCGGGCTCAACACAACACGCTTAATTAGCTTTATGGATAACTCTTTGAACCTCCTAAAATCTTACTGCACAGTCTGAGGAGGATATACTGTATAATAAAGTGTGAAATGGTTATGCTGTAAATATTATTGGAAAAGCCTTTAAGAATCAAGCATTATACCTCTATCCAGTGGCAGGGTGTTGACTTTTTAAGTGCAGGAAAAGCCTTTTGGTGTAGATGCTATGCTGCTGCTTGGAGATGTCAAATCAGCCCATTCCAGCACGAATGACTCGGTGTTTTAGATAGAAAGGCAGTAACTGGCCATAGCGCACAAAACGCTGAGTGCTTATTGATTTTCACATGCAGACAGGACAAACTATGACTCTTCTTACGGTTTCATGCTCACTGTGGTCTGGGGTAATTGCCTTTTAAGACCTAGACATCCTGGCTTGGTGCATTTTTAATGATTTCCACCTTGTCATGTGTTTTATGTTAGACTGCTATGCAGACAAAGAAAAATAAAATAAAACAAGTAATACATTTTTATTTTATTTTATTTATTCTGTATAACGTCGCACTAGCTGTGAGGTGAAATTGAAGTAAAGCTATGTATGTAATCTAATGAGATTAAGTGATAATTAAATACCAAAAACTCATTGGAGCTGTAGTTGTGTGTGAGGTAGAAAGGTGTGGTTAACAGGAACGCTGCTCCTACTGGCAGGCATCTGGAAAGTGGGTGGGCACTTCCGGCTTTTCACCGTGCTTGTGTTTGGGGGGCGGTGGGAGGTTGTGGAGAAGAAAATCAGTTAATAAATTCCTCGTCTTACTGCGTCACCGAAGTGAAAAGCGAACTGCAGGCTTTCGCACGAGGCCCTAATTGAAATAGTTTAACGACGGACGGAAGGGAGCTGGGGGACAGAAAGCGGCGTTGGGAGCCGGTCTCAGATCTGCCGACACCGTTTGACGCGTCCTTCCCTCTCGATATTTGAACGTCTCACGGCGAGTTAAAGCAGCGCCCCGCTTGCGGTGTGAAACAAGGGGCTTGGCAGCCCGGTTATGGCGTCCGTGGAGACGGGACGGGGGTGCGGAGCGCCGTGACTGTCGGAGGCAGGTGTGTAATTGGCAGTCGGGGGTACTTTGTGGCCTGTGAACTGTGGCAGAGGCACCGTCTAATTACGACCTCTTCAGATGGGGCTCTCCCTGTGGACCCTGCCCTCTCCTCGGCGTTTGAGAGGAGATGACACTGTGGAGGTGGAGCAGGGAATTTGCATGGATTAGACATGCGGGCTGACAGACGTGGCCCTCTTTGCCAGGTCAATCCGTGGCTGAACATGCACACGCATTAAAAACCCTCCTAACTTTCATTCATCATTATTTTATGTACTCCAATGGTCCACATTTTTAAAGATACTTTGTCTGGCCCACATGTTGACCGTTTGGGTGTGGTGCGATGATGTCAAGCAACGGTCCTGGAGAGCCGCAGGGTGTGCTGGCTTTTGTTGTTACTCAGCACTTAATTGATCTATTAAAACAGTTAATTACGCAGTTAGCTCACCTCACCTGCTTTCTTGGCTCTGAATTGGTTGGTGATATTAAGGGGAAAACACATACCAGCACCCCATGTGGCTCTCCAGAACCAGGTGTGAAGACCGTTTATTTAGAGAAAATCTTTTATTTTCTTTATTTTATTTTTCACAATGTCACATGGCAGCACATACAAATGGACAGTCCATTAGGGAAATATATTTTTTATCCTTTTTTTTTTTTGCTTTTTGTTTCTAAAAAATGCAAAACAAATGCAGACGGTGCATTCCCAAACTGCATTTTTATTTTGGAGTTCTACTCCAGCCTCCCCACCCTCATAAGAATGCAATACAATACATGATTTGTTTTGTTTGCACTGGGAGACGTACAGATTTGAAAATGACTGTCTATATGCTGGTGTGAAGTCTGCTGATTCATAACATGTTTGAATGCTGTTGAAGGGCTGTCTGAATTATTCTCATGCAGTCAGAAGTGTTATTCTGTATTTTACTGGTGTAGAAATACTTCTAACTCAAACTATTTCTTCAAAGAGCAATTTTAAAGGAAACCTTGCATCTATATTGTTCTCCAACTGAACTCAAATGTTGACATTGTGTGATTTCATTGCTACATTTTTACTATTCGATCGTGAATTACAATTTCAGCATGGCTGGGGTAATCATGAAAGAGAAAGTGGCAGTAGTCTAGCGCTCTCTTAGAAGTGGTGTCCTTGTTTCTGTGTTTTGCCTTACAATTGTAAGTGCATCCACAAATCCGGCACTATTTGCCGTTAATTCGCTGAACTGTGACAGTATTGGAATAGGCGGATGGGCAGAAGGCTGAGACGAAGCCATCTTGAGTCACGGTGAGGTCTACGGCAACAAGTGAGAGGGAAGAACTGGAATTTCATATTTTCATATTGGAGAAAAACATAGCTCACCCATGGCCTCAACAACAACAATTTGTTGCACAACACTGTGGGCCACAGGAAGGGAGCACGTGAGGAACAGCTGTCTTCTCAGCTCGGTTTATCACACATCTGCCGAGATTAGGAAGCCCCTTCGCTGCTTCCATTTATTACTCAACTTTTCCTGTTGATGTAAATTGGCCCTTATTTAACGTTTATTTGCATAACATCCTGTACAGCACACGGAGGCTCATCAGAAACACTTAGGACTACGCTGTAATCTCCGGGAATGAGGGAAAGCTATCCTCGCCCTGGACTGTGTGCGTCTCAGCAATCATCAGCTGTTTAAGTGTGCGTGTGTGTACCGTGTGTGTGTCAGCTTGGGCTTGCATATGTGTGTAATTCGTATGGGTCCGTGTGACCGTGTACACGTATGTGTATTTGCTTGCTTTGTCTTGGCTGTAGATGCTGTAAGGAGGGTGGAGGGGGTGTGTGGATGCGTAGGTGTGCGCGTGCTGGTGTGCGTTCGCGCGCATGCGTGTGTGTGTATGTGTGTGTGTGTGTGTACAGTATCTCGCTCTGCTTGCCTTGGGCTCAGCTGTAAGGCTGGTGTGTGGAGTGGATGTGAAATAAAGCAGGATTTAGAGAGCCGGTCTCTGAGGCAGGCTTGTGTCCTTCTGCCTCGCCGCTGGCCTATTTTCACATGGCCAGGTCCCTCAGCTCTGCTTTTAATTGATAAACGCAGACTCTGTGAGGGACGTAAACGCCTCGAAAGATGTGCTGACGTCACCGGGCTAAAAAGGCGCAAGGGTAACGCTGCGCCGTCCCTGTCCTTCCAGAAAGGCGCGCGTTCGCTTGAGTTCGCAGATCCTCCGAACGCCGTGTTAAACGAACCGCGTGGGTAATGAGGACAGGAGTAAATTATTCACTGTCTCCGGTTTGGCGCGAGACATCGGTAACGGTCACCCCGTTCAGCTAAGCGTGGGGAGGCCGGCACTTCTGAGAGTTTGCTGTTTGGGTCTGCATTGTCGGCATGGCGGGCCGGACGCTTCTGTCTCAGGACCGGTCATGTGACTCCAAGCTGCATTTCACTTGACTGAGCAACCCTGATAGGGCAGCCCTGATAGACCCCCCTGCCCCCTCTCTGATTGTTTGGTGGAAAAGTCGGGAGTGAGGTTACTATGGGTGCTGTGCAGGAAATCTCATTCCTGTGGCCACAGCTGGAATATCTCTGAATATGTGCGCCGGCATTTCTTGAGTGTGTGCGCATCAGTCTAGTTGTAAATACAGTACCATTCATCATCATCACCCACTCCTTTGTATCAATGTCGTTTAAAAAAATCTATAAAATGTGCCAACACTGCAGCAGTCCTTCATAAATGCTGACAGCAGTATTTTGAGTGAGAAAAGGGTCTGAGGTTTTTGCCGTTCAATTGCTCAGAACTGATTTTAAGTTTCAGGTCCGTTTGGGCTGTCGTTTTTGCTGGGATTTTAATGTTTGATATGTCACTGTTGGCACAGTTTGTTAACGGCAAAGGAATGGTTGGAGAAGTTTGTACAGATGTAGCAATGCATCGATATTCTCGTCAGAAGAGAGTAAGAAATACATTCAGACTACTCCTAAATCGAAATCCATCTCTTCTGAATTTTTAAAATCGAATGCATCACACATTAAATCTTGCGATAGTTGAATGATTTAACGGATCGTCCGTCTCCTCCAGCACTCTCTGAGGTGTAATGAGAAACCTCTTGTCACGGGAGGACCACTGCGTCGCAGAGTTTCGACAACCGTGATTAGCGCCAATGTCTCAGAAATGTGGGAGGACACTGGCTTGTAGTGTTGTTCTGGCTCGAAGTCAAAGTTGGGGGAAGTTGGTTTTGTCGAGGGAAGTCCTGCGTGCGTGATAGCGGCGGGTCACATTCGCGAGACTGGGACGCTCCTACCTGGAGCGAGCGGGAAGCTGAACGAGGGGTAACACCGCGGTGTCTGCAGCAGGCCCTGACGACGAGCAGAATCCCAGGCTGCATCGCTCACTCTCCAGGTGAAGGCCCCGTCAAAGCCACGCAATGCTACAGGCGCAGCCCGTGACAGATCGCGTGTCAGGAATGTCCCCGCTCGTATGGCAAAGCTTAGCGGGGGTGTGAGAGTGTTTCTGCTGCAGTGTTTTCCTAACCGTTCTCACTATCAGCACTATCTGTGTGTGTGTGCGTGTATGTGTGCGTGTATGTATGCGTGTATGTGTGCGTGTGTGTGTGCGTGTGTATGTATGCGTGTGAGTGTGCGTGTGTGTGTGCTTGTGTGTGCTTGTGTGTGCGTGTGTATGCGTGTGAATGTGTGAGTGTGCGTGTGTGTGCGTGTGTGTGCGTGTGTGTGCATGTGTGCTTGTGTGTGCTTGTGTGTGCGTGTGTATGCGCGTGCGCGCGTGTGCGTGTGTATGTGCGTGTGTATGTGCGTGTGTGTGTGTGTGTGTGTGTGCGCGTGTGATTGAAACCCACTCTGGTAATAAGTTTTACTGAGCAGAGTAATAACTTGTGTGTTTTTCTTCCATCAAATCAGCCCTGCCTGCTTCCTGGAATAATCAGCAATTGAAATCAGCGGTAAAAAAGCTGAAGCGACAAAATGGGAAATGTCATAAGGCACAATAATAAAGGAATCAATGAGCTGCAATCCTTTCCTTTCCTTTGAATATAAAGAGAGAGAAAAGAAACCTCCGTACAGTCCTCAGACAACAGGACAATGGGGAGGAAGATCTGTATCTGAAGGATAGAGGCTGTATCCGAGCACAGCGGAATTTAGAAAATCCACATTTTTCCTGGGAGAAGACAGGATTTCATGACCCAGTTCTGTTCTCACTGCTTTCCGCAGCCCAGATGTTGCAATTGAGTTCATATGTAAATAATGCTCATTTAGACAAGCCGCTCAAAAGACTAAAGATGTTTACCACCAGTTCTCAGAAGTTGTTTACGCTGAGTTTTCAACCAAATACTTCTGACAGTCCAATTTTAATTCCTCCCTTACGTACTGCCTTTATAGCATAGCAGCGCATTCATGGCGCATTGGTTAATAAAGGTTTTTTGTCTTTTTGAACACTGCTTAGACACAGTTTTGCAGAATTTGTTTGTTATGTACTGTAGTTCAAAGATTTACTACATTTTTATGTTTTGCTCCCCTACAAATAATAACCGTTTAAATTCTTAACAGGGTCATTTTCTTAAAAGAACAATACATCAAGAATGTTACCTGAAAAAAATAACATTGCTGTTTGTTTATTACTTTGCAGTAAGAATTATTACCTATGAAGATTGGAAATAGTTTTCAATGAAAATGTCAAGGTGTCTCACCTGCAACCATTACAATGCATATTTATGAATGCTCATTTTGTGATTTAATTTTTTTTTTGGTTTCTTCGTAGAGCACCACTTGGTGGCTGTAACGGCCTTGCTGCTTTGATGTGCTTATTTGTGTATGGCCTGCTTGCTCTCCAAAAAGCAGCAGGGTTAGCCGCTTTCTCCCGGAGAATTACGGCTGCACAAATAACGCTTCACACACTTGTTGCACATCTGTCTGTCAGATCACATTATTCAGAACAACTGGAGCTCAAACCCAATATGGTCTTCAGATGCTCCCCTGTCTGAGAGAGGGCTGGGCTCGTCTTAACTCAGCTGCCTGAAAGCAATTAACCGCCTCATCTTCACCCTGTCATCTACATCTCCCGGAAATAATTGAAACGTTCGCACAGTATCCCTGATGCTCACAGAACCCTGTGTATTTGCTTGGACCGTGCTACCCGCTTTCTTCCTAACTAGCGTTCTCTGCTTTCTTAATAGTTCAGTCTATCCACATGTCAAAACACAAGTTTATTTACTGTTATTTCAAAACAGATATACTGTAGCTATACAAATTATTTTGATTCTGTATTTAAAATTGTGTAAGCATTCATTTCTAGAATCACTTAACGCTTTACTGCATGTTCTAATCAGAAAAAAGCACGCTGTATATATCACTCCAGATATACTGTTGTTTATATTTATGCGTCTTGACTGCAATTTGTAAAGCGCATTTTACTCCCAGCATTTTGGCTTTTTATTGAACTCGCCGCAGGTTAAGTGAGAAGACCCAGCCTGCTGTAGGGCCCATAAAGGGTAAAAGAAAGCAATCATTTTCAAACTGCCGCATTTGTCGTGAGTTAGAACCTACATTCCCTGACACAGCCTGTTTAGCAGTGTGTGAAGCCCTGGCTGACTGTGGGATAGGGAGGAGAATCGGAGAGCTCTGAATCTGGTACCTGGTTCTCGCTTTGGAAGCCTGTTAGTGGGTCCATAGCTAAAAGACGCACAAGCTATACGCACACTCTTCGATACCCCTGGTGCAAGCTGCGGATATCTTTGTTCAAAGCACTGATAATGAAGACGAACACACTGCCATCATCCATATTTGGAGGACACTCTTTCTGTTGAAGTGCACTCATTACATGGTGACGCTGGTGCAGTTGTTAAGGAGCTGTTCCTCCAGCTGGATGGTCATGGGTTCCACTCCCCAGTGTGCCACAGCTGCTGCTCCCCCCCAGGCCAGCCCAAGGCAATGGCACTTAACCTGCATCACTTCGGGAAATACCCTGCCACAGACCAGGGCAGCGTGTTGCGTCAATCATGCAGTGATGTGTTATCAACAGGCACTGAGGCTAGCTTTGCGTGCCTTTGGCCAGCGTGAGTGTGCTGATAGATGGTGTTCTGTCTGTCCTGGTGGTTCTTTGTGAAGCATTAATTATCATGAACATTTTACTTAAATGATTCATTTGTTGTTGTTGTGCCACACTTCAGGTCTGGGAGGTCTGGTGACTCATGAAAGCTGTGGAGCTGAAGGAAAGTGATTATTAGACTATCAATAGATATTTAACAAGTGACATTCAAAGTTAATTTACTCGCTCAGGGTCAGACAAAATTCTGGGCAGAGAAAATGAATTCTAAATAAAAGGTGAATGACTGATCCTGCATTTAACATTCAGCCTGGGCTGGGATCAGTTAAGAGTATTAGCTATTTGTCGAAGTGCATACATAATAACATGTTGCGTAGTGGTTAAGGTACTTGACTGGGACCCGCAAGGATGGTGGTTCAATCCCTGGTATAGCCACAATAAGATCTGCGCAGCTGTTGGGCCCTTGAGCATGGCCCTTAACCCCATATTGCTTCAGGGGCGATTGTCCTCTGCTTAGTCTAATCAACTGTAAGTCAACATGTAATGTAATCTCTGCATGTCACTGAGACTTCTCTGAGACTTCCCTGTAGCTTGCTTCAGCTTTTGAAGGTACAAGATTATGTTTGCATCTCTGTCTGCAAATTCATTTTTGTACTTTGTTTTGTTTTGAGTCATATTTTAAGGTTTTAGCCATTATTATTATTGTTGTCATCATCATCATCATCATCATCATCATCATCATTATTATTATTATTAATATTATTATTATTGTGGTCATTTTGAGGTAAATGAAGGAAAGAAAAGCAGTTAACATTGCTGCCTCTGAAAGTCAGCGTATGATGCTTTGGCAGGTGCTCAGTGCTCTTCACCGCTCTCCCGTCGAGGGGAAGGAGCGGGCTGCTGTAATTAGCACTTTGCATGCACTAATTAATGATAGTTGCTGGGTGTTGCCAGTCTCGACAGGAGAGCTGACATTTTCTGGAACTCGTTCGTTCGTTCTTTGAGGAGAAACACAGTTGTGAATGAACAGAGTCTTACTTCTCCTGCGCTTTGCGTCTGTCCATTGTTTTCTTTAATGGGCTGTGGGCGGCAGATTGTGACCAATTTTGGAAAATGGCAAAGTCGTCCAGATAAACACAGATAAATGTTTATTTTGCTGAAAAGAGAAATAAATCACAATTCTAAACTGACTACCGACTTTGGGAGATATGTGTTGTGTTTTGGCTGAAAACTGTGATAAAACTAATGAAAAGCAATGTTGGTGAAACTCCTCCCCCACCGCCTTAATCAATGTTGCGGATTTAATAGCGTAGTCATTAGCACAAACCTAACAGGATGTTTATGTGAGGTATGTGCTGAGGTCACTGAATGAAATGGAGATCTGTCATGTTGTACTTCAAACAGACCCATACCTGCAGTGGACTAATGCTGGTCTTTTCTCTTTCTTTCTATGCTCTCCGGACCTGAATTTGATTCTGCCCGTCTCCAGGTAGCCTAAACAAATTTGTTTACATCTTACAGGCTTTGAAGCAGATTCAAATGAAGTAGCTTTGTACCTTTCAGAGCCTTATTTTAGTATTTTTAGTATCTTTGGAACAGCATTTGTATAAAAGCTTTGCCGTGCATCTCTGTCTATTGTAGAACTAAAGGTAGCAACTTGCCATTGGTCGCATCAGAAAACATTCAGGGCTAATTTTCAAGTCTCCCAACGTCGTCCAAAAGAAAACTGGCAAAAATAAAGCCTGTCAATATATGAGCAAGGGGGTAAACACAATTACCATTAGCCTATGTGAATAAGCTCTGCAGCATGATTACACAAAAGAAAATGAGGGAAATCGTATAGGAAGAAACAGGAAGGTAGAGAATGAATTTTTTTGACGGAGGTTACATGTCGGTGTTCACTGAAGTATGTAAACCCATAGAAAATATTATATAATTGCATTATATAATATAATTATCTGATTATTTAATAATTGCATTATGTGTCTATGACCGATTCAATTATTTAATTGAATTTTAATTGACATTCTATTTGAAACAGCTGGCATTTGGGGTGTAACATTTTTAATGGCATGACTTTGTGTTGAAAATCCTTTTTACTGTTATGCCAAAGATATTTTTAAGAATTATCAAGGCAGTTGATTATAAATAATTGATCCCCCAGACTCAAGAACGGTTTCATTTTAATCTTATGAAACATGTTCTATGAATATGTATGACATAATATTACATTCAAAGTTACATTCATAAGTGATATGATATTCTAGTTTAAAATATTATTAATATTTTGGTAACGAAATGTTAGTAATATAAAATGTAGATTTGTTTGTGTATTCCCTCAGTATTATTATACTCAGAAACAATAATTAAAATGGCTATTAATAAAGCATATGCTAGGTTGATATTTCCTTGTTTGATTGACTGTGTACATATGGTGAATGATGTGAAATAATATCTAATTTGTTGCAGCAGTACCCCATTTGCATGAGTGGATTGCACAAAATGGCAGAATGTGAAACAGAGAGGGGATTTTGTATAGAATACTGCATGATGCACAGATTCAGGCTTAATGTGACGCCACCCACTGCCACTCCGACAGGAGCATGTTCAGAACGTGTCCTATTATTTTATGTGGTCAATGTGAGCTCTATTCTAAGCTTTCCTAGTAACCATCTCTGCTACCCAGAATTGTTGTTGTCATTATCATTTATTTGCTTAGACAAATTGAAATGGCCCCGTGGTCTGTTCAGTTTTCCCAATGTGGTCATTGCAGTAATTTGCCCTTGCTTTGATGATCGGCCTGAATGAAAATTGGTGATGACTCAATAGGCCTAAGAAGTGCGTCTAGTGTGTCTCAGAGTCCTCCACCTCCACCAGACCATGGGTCATGTTTTTGTGTGATGAGAGAGAGTGTGACTGTCTCTCACCGTGCTGAAATTCGGTTTCAGCCCCTGTGCTTTGTGCTGTTGTTCTTGTGTAATTTCATAGCAGCCTTCCTACATGTGACTCATTCAGTGGAAATTGCATTGCGGAGCCCCGGATCACCAAGGTTACGGAGTGTTTCCGGAATGTCAATGGGACTGTGCTGCACATCCTCATTTGCATTGAATATTATTCTAAATACGTTTTTGTTTTTTTGGGGGGGTTTTTTGAGCTCCTCAGCTGCCAACATATCCAGTGTGTCAACAGCTGTCTCTTGATAGACATTGTTGTAGGTTATAGGCAGCACTGCCCTCCTAGCATCTTATAGAATGTATATATGTGGGTGACGTGGCTTTATTTTTCAGATTTTAATTATTTCTTAATTAAAACTTATATATTTGAAGGTTCATTATTCCTGCATGGTTTCTACCCCAGCGTGGTGAGTTATTGCCCGAGCAGTGCCCAATTACCCTTTAATGTCAGCTAAGTGGCTTTGTCAGAATGAATGATACATGCACCTTCACAAGGCTCTGCTGGCCCCCTGTGTTTGCTCTGGAGGACAGAAACCTGCTAATATGCATGAGTTAATGATCACAGCTAAATGTTTCAACAATCTCATTCCCAGCATATGACCAGTTTACCGTTTCTTAAGAAGTACGTAAAAAAGCCTGCAGAGTTCCGGAAAAATGTATTGTGGACAGATGAGACCAGAAAAGATTGCCTTGTTTCACAGTAATGGCAAGAGCAGTGTGGAGGCCAAAAGAAGCTACCCAAGATCCAAAGCACTCCTCCTGTTTTGTTGAACATGGTGGTGGGGGTGTTATGATTTGAGCATGTATGGCTGGCTCACTTGCCTTTATTGATTATGTCACTGCTGATAGCAGCAGCAGAATGAATTCTGAAGTGTGCAAAAGCATCGTATCTGCCGAGTTCAACCGAGTGCCTCTAAACTAAAAAGCTCTGAATGTCGCCCAATCTGAATCCAATGGAACATTTGTTTGATATGCCGAAGAGAGAACCTAAGGCTGCTCGCCCCCCAAAAAAGCAGGAGCCAAAGGCAGAGCGTCAGCAGAGAGGATTTTCTGGTGATAGCTATGGCTCACAATCATACAAAGAATATACGACAAGATAGATAAAAAAAGATAGGCATCTCTAATATTGGCACCGCTGTTTTCTTTCTATTTATTTAGTGTTTTATTAAACAAATCTTGTATTTTTTTATAAAGACCTAGCAATACAGATGATTATTTCTGAGGATTCCGTTTTCTTCTGTTTTTCCTGTGATATTTGAATTTATTGTATGAAAGGCTCATTAAAAAAACTCCAGTCAATAATGGGGAAAGGCACTGTGTTGCTTAATGGGGCAGATGAAGGATGGCGGTCACTGAGCAAATGTTGCAATTGAAATTACAGCCTGTGTAATTAAATTGCAGGGCCTGCAGCTGTGTTGCAGCAGACATACGTCCACATGCATAAAGGCTTTCTTTAATAAATCAATGAGTGATGTCTTCCATTTCACAGAGACTAAGTGCTTCCTTAACCCCTGCTTTAAAATCAGATGGATGGAGATCCTTCTCAAGGTCACTCCAATGTTCAGCTATGTGTTTTCTGTGTGTGTGTGTGTGTGTGTGTATGAATGACTGTGTGTGTGTGTGTGTGTGTGTGTGTGTGTGTGTCTGTGTGTATTTATAGGTTGCTCTAGTGTATTCTGTTTCTTTAGCCCACAAATGCCACATACCCTGATATCATTGATTACCATTGAAAGCCAGCAGGTCTTCTAGATTCTATAAGCTTCTGGTGTATGTAAAATATCTTTCATCGCAGGCCGGTATACGTTAAAACTGGAACAATATTTTAAAGACAATCACAGAAAGTGAACTATCACTTCGCCACAGTAGCATGACATGGCCACATAATTAGCATATACATTTTTGCTTTTGTATTCCTTATTGTACATTCATTATTGCTGCTCTTAAGAAACCAGAGCATGCTAAATTAAACCAATTAGCACTGTGACTAATTAACTATGTTCTGTCAAGACGTAAACTTAAGCTTTTGTGCATTGGCTCTTGAGATGGGTGCAGGCGTTGCATGTTGGGGCTGTGGGCATCAGGGAGTCCAGGGTGCTGTGGGGCTCTGGTGCTGCGCTCTCATTGGACCAGCTGAATGGCTGCCATTTCCATGGATGTGTTAGCTCTTGTCACTTGCTGAGGTGATCTTCTTTGAAAAGTGTTGTTTTATTGCCCTCAGTATTTCCTAAAGGGATGGGAAAAATATTTGCATATTTTGGTTGCTTTATTAATTAGGCTGGTTAACCTGACAGTCCGATTAAATATCTATCTTCACCTAAAATGTGCGTTTTCCATAATGTGTGTTCAATTGAATTTATTTTTAAGCCTTACAGTGGAATTGAAGTGTACTTCACATTTTGGTTTTAGGCCTATGTTTTATTCCCAGTGGCTGTGCTGCTATATTTAGCGAGATACTTTAAAGTAACATCCTACACTCTGAACTGCAAATTGTGTGGGTAAGATAAGTGGGAGGGAGCTTTGAGAAGGGGGTGGGGGAGGGGTTTCACCAATAAACTACAGGGTGCTACATAATTGTGCTAACTGAAGGATGAAGACATTAGTCTTTCTGATTTTATCATGATGGATGAAGTAATGTAGCCCAGTGCACACCAAAGTGTGCAGAGCCTGGGTATTATCATTCTGCCCTCGGGGTCCAAAGCCTGCTTCCCATCTATCTTGTGGGAGTTATGTGATTTCTTATAATAATAATAATAATAATAATAATAATAATAATTTGCATTATTATGGCAAAATATCTATGAGTGTGTCCAGATTTGTACAATCGCCAATTTTATGATCTGCTAATATATCTGCATGAATTGCAATCATTTTGAGACATACAGCTTTTAAGTATGAGTAAAATATATATTTTGAAATCCTTCCTATGACTATATACATACTGTGTGGGGGAATATATATCCCCAAAATAATTAGTACAGCTCAGTATATCTATAGTAAGGCGGTTTGCTATTATAATTATCTTTACATTAACAATACCATGAAAGCACTGTACGGCGGGTATGTTCGAGAGTGCACTATTTCCACATTACCTTTGGGGTTGATTGAAACTGCACTGAAACCGTTTGAATGCAGATGAGACTTAAAAATCATTATTTCCCCTGTTGCTGTTGTAATTACTCAGTTTCACTCAAAACACTAATTACCAGCCAGTGCCGGCCAATGGGTGGTTTTAATTAGAATGATTTCTGTGTTTAAGATGATTTATATGAAATATTGCTGTGAGTTATTATGGGCTGGGGAGAGGTGCTTGGTTTGAGTCCAGTGGCTGAAGGGCCAGTGAAATGTCCTGGTGTTGAAGGATGGGAGTTGTATGGCTGGTTAGACTGGAGGTCTAAAGTTATTACCTTTGTCTTTTGTTTAAAAAAATCTTTTCTCTTTTTTTTCATTTAATCAGGGTGCACAGCAGGAGAAGTGTGTGCCCTTGTCTTGTCCACTCGCCTGACGTATGTGTATGTACATGCCAAATATTTATTTATTGTTTCGTTAAACTTAAACATCCATCAAAACCCATTAAGGAATGTCACTGCGTGGGACTCCGTGCCGACCGTGGCCAGCTGCTTCGTACAGTGATTGTGTCCCACAGTCTGGGAGGGTTTAGTCAGTTAGTGCTCCACGTTCATTGCTCTCTAGCGACCCCTGCTAGCACCCGTGTATAGCATGTCAAGGCCACATAAGAAAGGTCTTCCTTTGACTCCACTCTGTGAGCGTGGCGGAGGTGCGAAAAGCAGCTGGTAACCCTGTGTGTTTCAGAGGAGAGCCTTGGTCGTCTACACTCTCCACACCGGGGTACTTGCATGAAAGCAGCTGTGTTTGCAGATTAAACATTCCACAATTAGGGTAGGAATTGGATATGGCCCACGTTAGTTGGCAAATTTATTTATATTAAAAAAGCAAAAAGAAAAGCAAATCTGAAGCATTCATGTCCAGTACGCTTATTAAATGGAAAGAACTGAATGATTTTACCTCTGGAAGGAACAAAATGACCTGCAGACCTTCCATTTGTACCCTTTAAATTACGAGTAATTTTAACTTTTACTGCCTTTTAAGACCGTACATGTCAAGTGAAATTCAGCAATACGCACCATTGAATGATACTCTCGCAAGTGATGCGGGTATTGTCTTAATTTGAGTTATTAGTGTTTAATACCAGCTATAAGCAATCAAAGCTGTGCAATTATACTTTCAGACTTGGATGTTCACACACATGTACACGCGAATGCATTCGCGCTGAAAACGAGTAGCTAAATTGTTCTCAAGTGAACGCATGACCTGTCCTTGTCCTTGTAAATTGCTTTTGCATGGTAGGAAGGTGTGGGGGAAGATTCTCCTCATGGTGGCTGCAGTTCTGGGCGGCTGTCATCAGCGGGAAAAAGAACGAGGCAGAAAATTAATTAATCTTCGACCGCTGATGGAAGTTATGCATTCTGTAACTAGCTCGTCACAGTCTGCTTCAGAGATGTGCTGGAAGCTTTTTTCTTCTTTTTTTCTCCTTGCTGACGGAACCATAATGAAAGTGTCTGCTCCTCTTTCACTGGCTTGACTTTTTAAATGGGTTTTCAGCACGGGGGTCAGGGCAACAGAAAAGACTCCATTTAGGGCTTTGTGACAGTTGGAGGGTGGAGTGTTGAGAGGACCTCTGGGAGAACATCGCTCATACCGCGCCGAGCTGGAACGTTCTTCCGACAGGGGGAGCATTTGCATCGCTCTGCGGTCAACTCCGCACAATGCAGCTGTCTCATCACGTCCAATCAGCTCTCCATACTATATTTACCCATACTGCCAGCGAACGTTCTGTTTCCTGCTGCCCCTCTCTTCTCTTTCAGCTCTGCCTCTTTACCTTCTCCAGAATATGCATACATACACTCGAGCACAGCCAACCCCCCACTTACACATATACAGGCTCACACACACACACACACACACACACCTGCAAGCACACACACACACACACACACACACACACACACCCCTGCGCACACACATGCAAGCGCACACACACACACACACACACACACACACACACTGCTACACATACATATGCACGCATGTACACACACACAAGCAAACACACTGCTACGCATTCTATTTTCTTTTCATTGCCGATTCACAATGTTTTGCTCCAGTATTTACATCCTTTGACTTTAAGAGGCGCTTTCCTGGCCGGTCATATTTTATTTTAATTTTTCGCTTTCATATACATGATGCGCTTGAATTACCTTGAACGTTCTTGGTGGAGCTGAAGCGGCGAAGAAGCGTGAGTGAAAACGGTAGGTTATTGGAGTTCACATTGTTATGAATTCCTTCTGGAGAGAAACCCGGGAAGTGACAAGAACATTATCTTTAAGCTTTATAATTTATAGGCCCGGGCTGAAAAAATCTTGTCAAAGGCAGGACTGCAGCAGAAACTGTCGGAGGTACGGAGGTAAATTTGATCTGAATTGGCACGCAGATTATGAATGTGGCATTTGGGGTCCTGGCAGAGTCACGGCGTGTCCACTTGACAGACTTCCCCGTTTTTATTGTGTGTCAGGTGTGAGCTGGAGTGATTGACATCACAAAGTTTTTTACCTGACAGTCAAGCTTAATTTGTAGCTCAAATCCTTCAGCCACTGTTTTTCCCTCCCGGTGTCTCTTCTGCTCCCTCTTTTCTCTCCTTCCTCTATTTCTCTTTCCATCTCGTGCTCTTTTCCCACGTCTCCTGTCTGTTTCTCCCTTTCTCCTGCTCTCTCCCTTTTTTCTTTGTTCGGTAACTTTTCTCAACATTTTGAAATACGATGGACCCAGCCTTTCTTCTACAGAGTTCCCTGGTCATTTGTATTTATTTCCTTGTGTTTTTGTACAAACGTTTGAGAGAATGGGGGAAGAACGTCCAAGCTCTTGTGTGGGCCTTCCTGAGTGCAGGGGACTGCAGGGTGCATAAACCCTGTGCCCTTGCCCCACTTCTTTAATGTAAAGCCCCTCACACACACCCTGACTCTTAACAACTTATCGTCACCGAAGAAGACCGGACCGATTGAAGGGTGTCACAGAAAGTTCAGATTTTCAGCCGAACAATGTGCTGACTGTGAGGCTCTTACAACACCCGCGCTAACCCCCCCCCCACATGGCCAGCCCACGCACCATTTCAGGCCACAAAGCCAGTGCATGTACTCTGTGAAGGAGGCGAACGAGCAGGGCTACCGCTCTCTTTCCACTGAAGTCTAGCCGTCCCTACTGAAAATATCTGCTCAAGCTAGGTAGTTTGAAGCCGCTGGTAGCTGGTTGACCAGTTCAGACCAGCTCCCAGCTCAACATGGTTTAGCTGGTTGACCAGTTCAGACCCGCTCCCAGCTCGACGTGGTTTAGCTGGTTGACCAGTTCAGACCAGCTCCCAGCTTGCCATGGTTTGACCAACTCAAGCCATGTTTTGAAACGGCTGGTAGCTCAGACAAGCTACCAGTACCAGCACTAGCTGGTTGAGCAGCTCGTGCCCAGTTAGACCAGCTTTATGACCAGCTTGACCAGCTCCATTTTCAAGGTCAAGCTGGCATAGTTGGATTTTACAGCAGGGGTCTTTGTTTCACTTGCTTCCCTTGAATTTGAAATTGGGCCTACAAGACAGGGAACAGCACACTGGCCAGGTGAGAGCAATAAAGGCTAGCGTATTCCCTGCATTTATCACTGCTTGGCTGAGTGGTGTGTATATGTATATGAAACACAAAATATATAAAAATGTCAGGTGAAAAATGTTCTGCATCGAATTCCGGGCAGGCCCTCTGGGAACGGGTGAGGGGAGCCAGGAGCAGGCCGGACCTCGAGCGAACACGCGCTCTCAGCCTCCCAGTACTTAACAAATCAAATGGAAGAGCGTGCCGTGAAGAGAAATCAATGGCACTGAAAAGACCGCATTCATCAGAGGTCGGCTTTAACAAGGCGCGGCGTGTCAGCGGAGTGGGAGGGGCCTGGCGGGGAACAATCCTAATGGCGGGGCCCGATCCTAATGGCGGGGCCCGAAAGTGAAAGGCTGATGGATGGCGGGCAGCTGTAACCTGGCCCGTTCCCTTCTAATGGATGGCATTGCAGCACCTTCTGGCTGATGTAATATTGCTCCGTTTTTAGTCTGAGAGCCTCCCAATTATTGAGCCGACCAGACTTTCCCTTTCTCCTTGTTGTCTCTCTCCATCTCTCTCTCTTGTTTGCCCTCATATTTTTTTAATTTGAACATTCTCTTTGTCTTTCTCCCTGTCTCACCCTTTCTTTAGCTCTTTCTGTCATGTTTGTTTCAATTCAGCGCTTTATTTGCATGACAAGTAAACTTGCAGATTCTTTCTTGCTCGTTTGCTGTTGTTCTGTGCCACTCTTTCTCTTTCTTTATCTCTCTCTCTCTCCTTTGTTTCCTTGCGGCCCTGAGCTCTCTTCATTTGTGAAAATGAAGTGTTAATCTCTTTCCTCATCAATCTCTTGGGCTCGGGAGCACCAGTTGTCCCTATGAAAATGATGACTGGCACTTTTACTTATTTTGAGAAATAAATATTGGCTAAATTGAATTTTAATGGATCGTGCATTCCCAGTGAAAGGTGCAATCCATTATTTGATGATTGTAATGTTGTCTGCTGCCCGTTTTGATTTATAATGTGTGTTGTTCTGGGGCAAAGGTGAGCGGATTTAGACGGAAATGAATTGGCTTGATGAAGTTTTAAGTATTGCAGGGAAAAGCAGTGTTGGTTAGGTCTGGCTGGGAAGAGAGAGCTTTCATTTTCCTCTCACTCTATCTGTCAGGATGCAGGAAGTCTCCCATTCATTTCGGCTGCTCTCAGGCTCCACAGCCTTGCACAAGGACTGAACATGATTTTCTGATCTTACTTTGACACCTTTGTGCCTTTGTAAGTCTCAGCAAATGCTGCTCTTATTTGATATTTGATTTTGATTATTAGCTGATGGTTAGCTTTACTGGTCTTCCCCATACTTTTACAATATGCCTCACGCATTATGTACGTATACTCACTCTCTCTCACACACAAGATGCTGCATCTCGGCATCCAAATGGCTTTGAAGAACACACGTCTGAAGTTTAGATAGTAGGCCAGCTGTCTTAATGGCGGTTCTGCTTTCTCTGCTTTAATACACAGTTCAGTTGAGCAAGAAGGAGGGCGAGCCCTTGAAATGGAGGTCAGAGGTCAAACCTAAGGTGTCCTGAGTTTACGTCCTTGCTTTGTCCTCTGGCAGCGGTTAACTTATTTCGTTTTGAGTGTTGGGCTATAATTAACATTGTGACTCACTCCCCACCTGCTCAGGTCAGTGAGCTGTGCCTTACTCAGGGGATCTCTTTGCAGGGCTCAGCCAATTAAAGGACTCGTACTGTAGACACAGCTTTCCATAACCGCCGCCACCACCCAGGCAAATAAGGACTTCAACCTTGAGCGGGCAGGTTCAGGAGGAAGGAGCGCGGTGGATTTTGCGGGAGTGCTAAGGTTGACCCAAAGTGCTGGGTCTGAGAGCATGCGGTGGGACTGGCAATGGAGGCAGTCTGGCACTGACTTCCTTTCTGAGAAACACAAACAGTGGTTTGCTGTCAGACGAGGAAATATTAAGATCGATATTTATCCCTAATGTTTTTTAGGGAAGAAATCCAAAAACAGCTGTGATGGTAGCTGTCCTTGGTTTCAGGGGGAGACAGAGGCCTGTTGCCCTTTAAAGTGTTTGCCTTGCTCGTAAATAAGTCAGATGGAGAAAAACAATTGGCTGCAAGGATTGGCCTTTAAGAGTGCGTTAGTGTGCGCTCGTATGTTTATACGCACGTTCGAGGTGAGCCAAGGGGGATAAGCTGGGCCACAGGACGCGGGGTTGTCGGAATGACTCCAGAATTTAAAGCAGCTTGTATCTTTTAATTAAAATCACTTCAAATCAATGGGGACATGGGCTGAGCTTTGCCTCGGCTCCTGTCGGTTTGAAATATAGCCATTGGTGTTGTTTAGGTTCGGGTTGTCGGCGGGAAGGGGGCAGAGGGGCAGCTTTACAGCCCCAATGAGAAGTAGACAGGCGGCCATTTTAGGCCTGGTCCTCTCCGAGCTCCCACTCATTCAAATCTGACAGCCGGGGGCGTTGGAGGAGGCAAATTAAAACCGATTTCTCAAGGCTGGGTAGCAGGGTACACGTGGGTGGTGGAGTACACCATTTCCCACGTGTACCTAGCGGGGCGGTGGTGTGTGGGTGTGAGGCGGGGGGGTGCTTGGGAGAGCAGAGGGCCACAGCGGTGAAAGGTTTTCCTGGGAAATGGGAAATGGCTCATTATGGCCGCTGCTTTTGTCTGTTCTCAGAACCCATTGTCATGCTCTGTTCCCGGTGCGTACAGAGAGCTCAGAAAGCCCACGGAAATCACGCTAAAATTACAGAACGCTGTGAACGGTGGTCGCTGACCGTGCTGTTGCCATGGGGAAGATGGGTCACCCTGATAGTGAGAGGGAGATGCAGGGCTGACTTGAGAGTGATTAACTATATTATAGCATCCTGCGGCATAAATGAGCCTTTCATGTCCAATACCTCCTCTCAGTCTGCTGCTCTGTGTCGGGCCCTGGCTCACACAAACGAGAGCTCTCACAATGCAGATCTTCCACTCCAATAATTGCTGGGAATCTGCCGGCAAACAAAAACACTTATCCGACAGGAGGTGAGTGACCTCAGCTATAGTGACCAACGTGACTTCAAAATGTACTTCTTCTCTGTCCAATATCGCATCATTATTAGTGGCTTAGTATGCGCCATCACAGCATGGCTTGGGTAGTGGAGCGATACAGGTTAAGTACATTGCCCCAGGGTACAGTAAGAATGCAGCGTGTATGCAATGAAACTGCAGCTATCCGGTTTGAGTTGACTGGTTTTGCCGCTATGCAAAGCTTGTGATTATTGTTACTTGTTATATTGTTATCTAGCTGAAGCTTACACAACTTACAGTTGATTAGACTAAGCAGGGGACAATCCGTACTGGAGCAAAGCGGGGTTAAGGGCCTTGCTCAAGGGCCCAACAGCTGTACTGAGCTTATTGTAGCTACACCAGGGCTTGAACCACCGACCTTCCGGGTCCCAGTCATGTACCTTAGCCACTAGGATACAGGCTGCCCCTAAAGTAAAGTAAATTTCCATATTGAAATCATGCATTTGAATATTATTTTGATAATGCTTTTACACATGCAACAGTCATCCAAGTAGTGTGCATGACTGTAGTAAAGACAATATGATGCTGTGGAATATTTTCCTTTTGATGTGATGCGGCACTGTGCTGTGGGTGAGGAGCAGTTTTAGGTGTTTAATGTGGATGAGGAGCAGTTTTAGGTGTTTAATGTGGATGAGGAGCAGTTTTAGGTGTTTAATGTGGGTGAGGAGCAGTTTTAGGTGTTTAATGTGGGTGAGGAGCAGTTTTAGGTGTTTAATGTGGGTGAGGAGCAGTTTTAGGTGTTTAGTTTGGGTGAGGAGCAGTTTTAGGTGTTTAATGTGGGTGAGGAACAGTTTTAGGTGTTTAGTTTTGGTGAGGAGCAGTTTTAGGTGTTTAGTTTGGGTGAGGAGCAGTTTTAGGTGTTTAATGTGGGTGAGGAGCAGTTTTAGGTGTTTCGTTTGGGTGAGGAGCAGTTTTAGGTGTTTAATGTGGGTGAGGAGCAGTTTTAGGTGTTTAATGTGGGTGAGGAGCAGTTTTAGGTGTTTAGTTTGGATGAGGAGCAGTTTTAGGTGTTTTGTTTGGGTAAGGAGCAGTTTTAGGTGTTTAGTTTGGGTGAGGAGCAGTTTTAGGTGTTTCGTTTGGGTGAGGAGCAGTTTTAGGTGTGTAATGTGGGTGAGGAACCGTTTTAGGTGTTTAAAGTGGGTGAGGAGCAGTTTTAGGTGTGTAATATGGGTGAGGAACAGTTTTAGGTGTTTAAAGTGGGTGAGGAGCAGTTTTAGGTGTTTAGTTTGGGTGAGGAGCAGTTTTAGGTGTTTAGTTTGGGTGAGGAGCAGTTTTAGGTGTTTAATGTGGGTGAGGAACAGTTTTAGGTGTTTAGTTTGGGTGAGGAGCAGTTTTAGGTGTTTAGTTTGGGTGAGGAGCAGTTTTAGGTCTTTAATGTGGGTGAGGAGCAGTTTTAGGTGTTTAATGTGGGTGAGGAGCAGTTTTATGTCTGTAATGTGGGTGAGGAGCAGTTTTAGGTGTTTAAAGTGGGTGAGGAGCAGTTTTAGGTCTTTAATGTGGGTGAGGAGCAGTTTTAGGTGTTTAGTTTGGGTGAGGAGCAGTTTTAGGTGACTGTGACTGTGTCTCTAGCATGGGGGAGGATGGTGGCTGTGTTGGAGGAAGCTGAGCAAACGGGAGCGATGACGGGGGAGATGGATGGCCGTTTGAGGCATTAATCGACCGCTGAGCAATCCTCATTATCTGATTCCAGCTCCGCTCCTCCCTGCCTTTGTTCCCCTGTAATGGCTGGAATGATCCCTTTCCCAGTAAACGGAATGTAATCTATTTCTGAATGGGAAATTAACCCAGTACAAGAATTTGCCTTCGGTAGCATTTGGGTAAATACTGACATTTTTAGGCGTGAAATCGGAGCCATGAAACACGTTTGCCATACATGCTGACACCCTGAATATGTGCTCTGAATCATGCTCTTAGTCCCCTTTCTTGGCATCTCTGAGAATGTTGCCATTTTCTTCTTAAATTTCCGATGCTGTAGGCAGAGATTATGAGCTTCTTGGTGTGGGTTTTTTGTGGCGTAGCTTCTCTTTGAGAGGTTTCTGCCGCGCGGTTAAGTTGAGGCGGGGGTGGGAGGCGTTTTTTCTCTTCGAGGAAGCGGCGTTTGTGCCCAGTCACTTTCCACAGAGCTGCGCTCTCTCACGCTGCCATTTCCCCGCTCCCTTTAATCGCTCGCACAGCTCCGCCATCTATTCTCCCGCCAAAACCAAATTGCTTTCCGGAGGGTTCTCCATGTGCCATTAGCGGAGGAGAAGCGGGCGGTTGTAATTCCATCGCCCCGGCGTGGGGGTCCCTGACCCTCCCCAGCTGCCACCGGGACCCCATGGCGGTGCGACTGGGCCTCTCCTGTGCACTGCCGGGAGGGGAACGGGTAAGCGGACAGAGAGGTGTAGGTGAAATATGAAATCAGGCTGTATGGTGCACTATGGTCCTGCCAACAAGGCAAGCTCCCAAGGGTGGAGTTGAACTAATAACGCCGATATCGATTTCATCAACAGAGTGCAGGACGGTGCTCGCCTTTCCCACATCTCTAACGCAGTGTTTACAGTTCTGATCGTTGAGCATCGTGACCCGTCCTCGCTGGAAGCTCCAATGTGATATCCTTCCCTGAGGCAATGTGTGCAGGAATAGCTTGGAGTGGTAGGCTAGAATTTGGCACTGTGCTTTTTTAATTGTTGTTTTTCACTAAATACGGAGCTTGCCAATGGCTCTGTATCTGAGTTTTTGTGGTGTATTGTTTTGTCCTTGTTCAATCCGGCCTGTTTTCCTTTCTTTCCGACTCGGTTAGCTCCCTTTGAAGTATGACTAGAATTAGATTTCTACTTCTTTGCTCAGGGGGTTTCATTATGTTTTATTTAACAGCAAAGTAGATGGGAAGGCAACGGCTGTGCCACATCATAATTCCCAAACCCGAGTCAGTTTATCAACAAGGTCAGAGGGGGATGAGCTACAGTTATAGTTGCAGGGCATTTGTGCTCGCAGTTTAGTGGATACAGTGCCCAAAAGTGGGAACAGTAGAGTGAGATTTGGTATTTGTTATTTTTGCAATATACTTAAGGCATTTGGATTCGAGATCAAAAGAACAAAAAATGAGACAAAAGAACAGACAATCATTTTCAGCTGTGCAAAAGTAAGTAGTTAATGGATGAACTTCAAAGTTAATCAAAGCAATGAAGTCTAACTTATAATTTGGTTCCATAGCCATTAAATGCAATAACTGCATCGAGACCAAATGACAACACCAATCTTTTGGTATCTTCTTCGGAAGGTTCTTAACTTAGTTGCTGTATTGCAAGCACACGTTCAAAGACAGCAAGCTTGAGATGCAAGCTCCCGAGTGCGTTTGGTGCCACTGAAAATGAGAAAGCAGTGAGTGTGGTGTGTAGTGGGTGTCTTTTGTATGGTGTGTACTCCCACTGAAGTTCAGAATGCAGTGGGTGTGGTGTGTAGGCCCACTGAAGATCAGAAAGCAGTGGGTGTGGTGTGTAGGTGTACTGTGGATTGATTTTCCTCTCATGGTCCTGGGTTTGCAGCTCAGTAGTCTGGTCTTTTAGCCCCTGTGCCACCTGCTGTCCCCAGATATGTCGCTTTGGAGTGGTGACTGATCTGTGTTCCCCTCAGGCGTGTGCACTGGGTGCTCTGTGCCAGCCAAAAATTGAATTGGACCCCTGTGCGGATATGAAGGAAAGGGCCTCGCACCTCCCTCCACCTCCCTGTGCGACTATGGCTGGGATAGGGCCGGACATTGAAATCTCACGTCAAACAGGATGAACAGCGGTTCGTTTCGGTTCAGTTTGTTGAGCTTGGTTCGCTCTGCCGTACTTAATCTTCTTGAGCGATTCTGAAGTATGTTCTGAATTGTAAATCTTTTTTTTTTTTTTTACTGTTTAAGCATGCACTGGAATTTTCATTTCAGAATTTTTGAAGCTTACTCTGCCACCTCTATTAAGTGCTCCACAAATACTGTCTGACGTTTTCTGCAAAGTATACAGCAGCGGTGGAAAGATGTTCAATTGTTTTTGAGAAAACCCACTGACTGCTGTTACTGTTTTCCTTTACCAGCATTATTTAGAATGTTTCTGAAAAGTAGGGAGTGTTGAAGTGGAGAAAATGTTGCTGTAAAACCCATGACCAGATGCGTAAGCGGATAAACGGCAGGGCTCCTCATTCAGAGACAGCCTGTCTGGGAGGGCAGCAGACAACACTAGCTTAATGAGACAGACCTGCCTGAGAGAAGCAGCACCAGCCACCGTATGATCCACCATCAACACAGGTGGCTGTAATTAATGCAATTTTCCATTTCTATTTTCATATTACAGCTGTAATGATTATTTTTTTTTGTTTCTGGTATATCGTCAGACAACAGGTAAAATATTGTATATATGGGCCGACAACCCAATTTGATATCAATCTATATATGACGGATTCTCAGTATGAGGAACGTGCTTGTGTAGCGGTTGGGAACTGCAATGTTGTAATCTATATTTTGGGCTACTTTTCCTCTTGGAAATGGAAACTCATTAAATAGTTTGTGTTTATTCTGGTCTCATGTCATGATTGTCAGCCATAACATCATAGTTAATGCGACCATGGCTCCATTATTTCCATTATTTATTTAGTATTATAGACCAATCTAAATCTTATCTAGACTGGGCTTGTTCTGGGGTAGTATTTTCTCACATTTGGGCTGTAACATTGGCTAGAAAATTGCCAATAGTCATTATATTGTATGACTTTTCCCTTTGCATGGAGCACTTTTTGAGGTTTGTATGTAGGGCAATAGAGTTGAATTTCAATTTTATTTATTTATTTGGTTGTTTGTTTATAACTCTGTAAAGCGAACAAAGGTTCATGGAAAATGGAGGTGAGGTTGGTCTTTGTGCGACCAATTAGGCTAGAGTAATTCAGCGGTGTATAGTCTAGGTCCATTGGAGGTGGTGGGGGAGGTAAGACTTGGTCACAAAGCAGTCTTCTGTTGGTTGAATTTTTGAGATTGTTGCAAATGAACACATCAATAGGCATTATATTTGTATTCCTCTTATACGCTGTTGCAAATATGAAAATGTATTCCTCTCAAGGTGAAATGAGTCATCCGAAAAATATGGAAAATGGTTCAGTTTAAGGCCAAGATCTCTGAATGAATGTGGTAATATACTTTTCTCTTTTGTGCATCTCCCAAAAATGGTGTGCAAGAGCATTAACTCAAAGGTAGGTGTTAGATTGTCTTTTGGTGGTTTCGTGTTTTATGGAAGGTAGACCCGTCCTTTTTTTTTTTTTACACCTAGATTTATCCCATCTGTCTCTTCATTTTCTGAGTCTTTCCGTCTCTTCACATGAGCCCAGACCAGCTGTCGGCAGTGCATTAGCATAGCTTCACACTTGAGGAGTACATTTAATATTCAGTGGGCAAACTGCAGATGCTCATTTGACCAGAAAACTTGCTCTTTTGCAATGAGACGAGGACGAACCCAACTGGCACTTGGTCACTTGGCACCGGTGTGGTCAGAGTTCGGCATCACCCTGGGTCTCCACAGTGTCAGCAGCCTCCCACGTGTTAGCAGGGTTTCTACCGTGTATCTCTTCGGCTGTTACCTGAAATTAACTTGCCGACTTTTAAAAATATAATTGACTGTTTCTGGAAAGGCGCAGTTCTGCCTGCTCGCGGACCATCTGTATCATTGATTGCCGAGCCGCGCGGCCAGTTTAGCTAATTAACCCGAACCATCGATCCAATTAGGAAGTTAGCATGAGATAAGAGCGGCCAGGCAAGGACAGGCGCGGAGCGGCTCACACCTGTTCCAGCGTGATTAGCCGCTCGATGCCCGCCGGACGCAGAAGTCTCCCGCGAACCGCGGCCTTCCAGCGCGGCCCTCTTCCAGAAGCGTCCGCCCGCTCTCCGTCCCGGTTCTGAACCCGCTCCCGCTGGTCGGGACACAAGCCCGCTTTGAGCGCCGCGCTCTGCGGGATCCCAGATCCTCGTCACAAAAGCGTCTTTCTCTCCGTGCCAGAACATTCCGCCGGCACCATCAAAGCCTAATGGATGTGGGCATGATAAATCCCAGCCAGATCGGCCGTCTAATGGCGACTTTTCAGTGGCGGAAAGCTCTAATGCATCGGCGTGTGTCCCAGGGAGCTCTCTCTCCCCGCGCTGACAGCATTTCTGACCACAAACACTCACGTCTGCTGTTTGGGTGCGGATCATTTACCACCGCCCCCACAATGGGCGTCTCTGTGCTTTCTTCTGTGCGCTTTCCCCCATTCTTCTTTGACTCATCCTCACACCTGGGATGGGTTTATATGGGCAGCGATGTTGTTTGTTTGTAAAGTTTCTCTCTTTTTTTTTTTTAATGAGATCAATATTTGTGGCTTTGTGTTTTCCACAGAAACAAATTGCGGTTTGTTAGCAGAAGAGCTCATCTTTTTAGATGCGATGCCAATCACCAGGGCTTAGTTTTGGAACTGTAGCGCTCCTTTGGCTCGCTGTGAGAACTGTGTCTCACAGTACCCCTGACAGTTACGCCAGTTTACCGCTAGCACAGGCTGAAGGAAAATGAGTACATAAATTCAACATTTTCTCCATTTAAACACAGAAATGCATGTTAAGGGAGGGTATGGGGCTCACGCTACCTCTTAGACTACTTTTTCTTTTTCGCTCCTCCGTAGATGAAATTCAGCATACATGCATTCTGTGGTTTACGACCACGTGCAATTTTAATTCTGGGGCATAACTTTCTGTGAACTGGAGCACGCAATATTTGATAAATGAATGAGGGACTATGCGTTTAAAAAGAGCAAATCTGTAAAGCCAGAAGTGTCCCACAATGCATCATGCGGACGGAGAATGAGAGCGCCTCGCTGGTGTCTGTGCGCTGAGATTAAATATTATACCTTGAGTGACTCAGTGCTGCTCTAAGCTCCACAAGATCACTGAAATATCAACAGACCCCTCTCCGCATTGATTTCTGCCCTTCCTGAGTAATCTTGATAGAAGTGTTACACTAAGGCTTGGCAATAAAATATCCTGAAAGAGGTTCACGGGTACGCGGTGAAGTATGCTGCCTCTCCTCCGGGTCTCTCCTGTGCTATAACCATTTCGCATGTTTTTATGATTTCTATTTTAGTGTTTTTTTAGTAGTCATTCTCTCTATGGAATTAGGTTTTTTTCACCCCCGAAGTATGCACTCAAATGTATTTTTATGTTGTCAAGCCCACCTCAGGCCTACACTCTAATTGGGGTGTTGTTATAGCCAAATTCTAATATTTTGTTTATGATGTGAATCCAAGCCTTGTAGCCTTGTAATATTAATTGTGAAAGATCAAAGTACACAATCTGTTGAATAACTTCATTGACTGTAAGGAGAAATGTCTTCCCTCAGGGAAGATAAATTGTCCAACTGCCAAGCAATTGAAGACAACAAGAATGATGTTCTCTTCTATGGGATATACGATCCTGTGTCTAGCAATATTTGTTTTTTTATTATCTATATATTGATAGAAAATATAAAAATTATGGAATGTAGTGTTGAATATTTTATGACAAATGTGGCATGTGGTCATATCTATACTGGAAATAAACCACCACTTGGTTTAGTAACAATTAACTTTATTATTTCACATTTATGTTCCCCCTCCCGCTGTTACAGTTACCAGAAATGTTAAAAGCAGTACTGTGACATAACATTTGGTAATACAGGGGTGATCCTGGCTTGAAAAAGTCCAGATAAATAATAAATATTACAAATAAATAACAAAACTCAAGTTTAGAATAGTTTGTCAGTCATAAGATTTAAGCTGTGCCTTTTCTTATGTTAAGTTGTTGAGTATCTTACAATCACAGAGCCAATTGTATTTTGGTTTAGTCAACGTAAAATGTCATCTCGGGTAAATTGTTGTGTGGTGTAATTTATTTTTCCTAGAGTGTGAGTGAGTGGTAGGATGGGGGGGGTTGTGTTTGGGGGAGGGGAGGATATGACAGTAAGTTCGGTGACATTAACTCAGGGCTGTATTATTCTTCATCCCAAGCCCTAAACAGCCTTGCATGCTTTCTGTCATCGCTCTGTTTCTGCACACCTCTCCTTCCCAACCTCTGTAACTCAGCCCGCCCACCGTGTCGCCTCCGTCCTTACATCCTGTCATAACGACCCCACCCCCCGATCCCATCCGCACCAACATCCTGCTGTGGGCCCCTCCCACTTCCTGCCCGGTCTGTCAGACGGGGCGGGCGGAGGCGGTCTGAGAGGTGTTCTGTGCGGCTGATTCATAAGCACGGCCAGAATGATAAAATGAGTTCATACTCAAGTGCCCCACCTCCCGTATGTTCTCAGATAACTGGAATGTCTGTAAATGCACTGTACCGATTCAGATGGGGCAGAGTTTAGGCAGAACACCTGGCTCTACAGTGTGTATGTACCTGCATATGTAAATGCTGAGTAGTAAATGGCTGTCATTGATATAGTACCTTTATCCAAAGCGCTGTACTATTGATGCTTCTCATTCACCCATTCATACACACACTCACACACACACTAACGGCGATTGGCTGCCATGCAAGGCTCCATCCAGCTCATCAGGAGCATTTGGTGTCTTGCTCAGGGACACCTTGACACACCCAGGGCGGGATCGAACCGGCATCGATTTTAAATGATCGTTTTTAAAATGATCAGTAAAAAATGTGTGCCCACTGTTTGCATTAGAAGATTTGTTTTGTATTCAAAGTGCACTTACAACAATAATTAGAAGCATTACTACACAAAAGAAATCACAAGAAGCCTAACAACATTTAGCTGAATGACAATTATCTCTTAATCGAAAGGGCATGTTGCTCCATTAAGGATATAATTAAGGAGGGTCTCTTTAATGTCAGTGGCTTCCTCCTTGTTAAAGTGTCTATAACGCATGGCCTACTGCTTGTTTACAGAGTTCAGGGATAGGTTAGCATGTTAGCGCACTTGGGAATGGTCACCCCGCGATGTGGAGATTTACTAACTGTCTGGAGTGTGAACAAGGAAAAGGAAAACTATTGATCCGGCGGTGGTGTTTTGTCTTGTGGAGGTCAGCAGGAAACGTGAACTGATCTGACCTCATCCCCTCCTGCCTGCTTACCTCAATTTGCTCTCTTTGCTGGACACTCTCGAAGGACCGCTGCACGCTCTTATACTGCGCGTTTCATGAGTATGAATATAAATATGATGTGGCTTCCAGGATCATTAAAATAAAATAAACAGACCGCACATTTGTCTCACAAATGCTACGAAGACTCATTTAAAGTAGATCCGCAGGCACACAGTTTCAATCTGGTCAAATTTAAGACCCTGCATTTTTCAGCTATTTATTTAATCATTTATTTTTGCTAAGGCCATGTTTCATTTCGCACGTATTGACAAGCGAGGGCAAAACTTATTTTCTATTAGTTAGCAAACATTCAAATATTGATTCAGTTAATCAATTGGTCATCTCGCGGTCAAATGCAATTCAGATGGAGGCAGAGATGTTGCGCCTGACCACTGTCCAATACTGATCCATACTTCAGGTCAGGGACACACATAGCAGGCCTTTGTGAGGTAATCCCATGGTTTTTACTCCATTGCGATGGGAGTAGTCTGCTTTGGGTCAGATAGCGGGCAGGCTGTGCTAAAGGAATGACTGTCTGTCTTACACCCGCTTGCTGATGCGTATGCAGCAGGGCACTCCTGCCCAAGCCTGCTCTCACATGAGATCCAGACTGCTCTGGTCAATACCCCAGGGCTGCTCCGAGGGGTATGGAAAGAAGATGCTTCTTAATTGAATGAAGCAGACATTTTACCAACACTCCAGGGTGCGCACAGGGCACAGGATGGGAGACAAATTAATTTCAGAAACCAGAGGTGAATATCGCTTTCAATTAAGGGTGCATTTCGGCTGGGGCAGGCAACGGAGGTAATGGGAGACGGAGCGGAGAGTTATGCTTGAGAGACGGAAGCTTCTGGAACCGTGCGCTGAGGTATGAAGTCATGTCAATTACCTGGTCTGAGCCATTGTTATCCAACTGGGCAGCAGGCTCCCTAATCTCCATTTCTTTAATTAACACTCAAATCATCAGTCAATTCATCAAAGTCAGTTTCACAACTTTGTGAACTTTAACCTTTTTTCGCATTGAGACGTCGCACACCGTGTCTCGACGACACGCCGAGACTGTTTCAAATGGGCGAGTTGCTGACAGCCAGTGATGGCTCCACCCGATTTGAGGCTCATGAAGGCTCACTCTCGCGCCACTCCTGCAAATCCCCTCTGCCTTCCCCTCTCCCTACACCTTAATAATCTCACCAGTGCCTGCAGGTCTCAGCTGCAGGTAATACACTTTCTGTCTCAGAAATGAATCCCACTCAAAATGTTACCCGATTCCACCGGCTTTATGCATTAGAGTTCTGCTCCTGCTGGATCTACTGGAGGAAATGAAAATAAGTTTGGCCAACAAAGTGTGTCTTGTTTTATTATGATATTAAGGACACGTAACTATACTGGGCAAAGTTTTTTAGTTGGGCAGAAGCATTTTATTGGGCCAGCGCTGGATCTTAGTTACGTGTACCGCACCTTGTAAAATCTAACTGGAAAAGGTGAAAATCACAGTTAAAGGAGTCGATAGCTGTGTAATTTCTTTTAAAAAAGAGAAGCAGTACTAAAGTCTGGTGAAAATTACCCAGAAAAGAACAGTTGATGATTCTCTCTTTGAACTATATATATATTTCCCTTAGTTGACCTGGATAAGGCTTCTTGCAAAGCAAATACATCAAAAAGAGGAGACTTTGTTCCTTGCGAGCAGACATTCTTATTAACCTGTGGTCAGCAGCACTAAATCAGAAATCTTCCTCGGCCTGAACTTTCCGTCACCCTAATGACCTGGGAGCGGATGGAGGGGCTGCTGACGCAATTCTGCAGTCACCACTTAAAATGTTAAGAACCGCCACAGAGAAGTATCACGCTGTGCGCTCGGATTATGATTGAGCCATTTTCCAAAGGTACGCAGTATAAGTAATAGTCACAATGACCAATGTCCAATATATATGTAAATGCTTGGTGAGTGACGTCATCTCTATGTACATAGAGGGATGTTGTCTGTGTAGTTTGGAGTATGGAGTTGGTCTGAACCAGTCAAAGCTGCCAGCTGTTTTAAAACCTAGCTTGAGCAGTTTTTTTCAGCAGGATACGCTTAGAAAATGTGAACATGCCATTTTTCTGCACACACTGAATCCAAACAAGCTCCACCAAGCACTTCCGGGTGCGAATGCATTGACTGCATATCCACCTTAAGGCATCTCTTGAACTGTATGGCTGCCTATCAATTGGCACCAGAAGGTTATTTTCACATGAATAGCGGCACGTCCACTCGTAGATTCCCGAGGGTACTTCTCTGTCATCCAAGGTGACAGGACGGAAGTATTTTCTCCGCGGTTTTCAGTGAATGTGGCACGGATGTGGACGCTTGGCGGGGTCCTTTCTGTCTCCTCCGCCCGGCGCTGAGTGCTCCCCTCCAGGCCTGGCTCTCCTGGATGGGGACGGCCCATTAGAGCGGGCCTGGGATAATGTTCCAGGGGTGCCAGAGAGTAGGACCCGCGGGGCTCCGTTCACGCTTCACGCACTCCTGACCCGGCTAGATTCATCAGGGTCTGCAGGCTCCAGAGCTCGCTCAGATCTGCAGCTGTCACGACCGTCTCCATTATCTGGCGGCTCGCGGTCGCGAGCGCTCGGTCTGGGCGAATCCGGGGCGAGGCTGGGCGGCGCGGTTGGACCGCGGCCGTGACGGAACGTTCCGGTACGGACGGAGCCGGCGGACCAGGAGGCACGCTGCGGCGAGAAGAAAAGAAGCGCGCGGTCGCGCTGGCGGCCTGCTGTGCGTACGCTTTGTGTCTAATGTGTCTGCGCTCCCTCAGATCGCTGTGTCGCATTACCCACCCTGAGGGTGTTTTTCCCTCTCATCCGAAAGGTCCCTTTCAGAGAATTGTTGTAGCACAACAGAGCATTAAGGCCTGCCATTTTGTTCCATGAACAAGATTAATAGCGTCTGTGCGTTGAATGAATATGAGCCCTAATCTTATGTTGACAAACCCATTCAGCTGTGAACAATTTAACAGTGGCTCAATATTTTTCCTCTGCGATAAAGCCATTGATATCTCAGAGGAACTCAGTGTCTTGAAGGTGATAGTCCAGAGACTGTGTCCCTGCCTCAGCACTCTAATGATACTTTTTCTTCTTTATTTCACCTTCCAGGGACTTACGGGCCAGACAGCTGGACGATACCCTTTCCCGAATGCCAGGGGTCCAATCAATCCCCCATCGACATCCTGGATCACGATGCGAAAGTGTCCGTGGAGTACCAGGAGCTCACGCTGAATGGGTTTGAGACGGAGTCGTCCAACAAGACCTCCATGAAGAACACGGGAAAAACAGGTGAGTCCGGGTTCCTGCGTGCCCCGGCGGGAATATCGACCCGTCGGGTTAAACGTGTCAGGGATTATATGCGTCTAATGGTAGCATTTATTCTTCCTTTGTACCTGCAAATGGATTTCCTTTCAAAGGTTGGACTTTCTAGACATGTCACTGTCACAAAGACGTTTTAGCTATCTGGGATGATATTCGACCATGTTAAAATGGTTCTGGGGGACTGGGCCACGGTTGTCTGGTATCATCGTTGACAGCCGTTAAAAGAGCTCCTGTATAAATTTCTCACTTTTCTGCTGGTGCCATTTGCAAGGCTGTGTCATGGAGAGAACACTAGGTGAAGGTTACATTAAAGGGACATGCCTCCAGTTCAATTACGCTTGCACTTTCTTTCTAATAAGTTAATTGGGGCGTTGTTTTTATATTCTCGTTTGCATTGAACTGTTGTGTCAAATATACCCCTCACAATGCGCCGTGTATGCACTGTTTGTTTTTTTTGCTTTTGTTCCAACTGCTCCCCCCGGCCTAAGCGGTCCTATTAGCAACAGTTCACATTAGCGGCGCTGTGTGTACCATAATACGCTGCGGCAAATTGTAAGAAAATAAGAACCTTGAATACATGATTGAGTGAGCAAAGTAATTATAAGCAGAAGCTTGAGCAAAAATAGGCGCACGCTGAGAGCCCTCTGGGTTCCAACTTCAAATAGATGAAGACTGACATTCTCGGTGGCCATTTTGTGTACAGCTTCAGGAAGGACCGTTCCCTCCATGATTGGAGGGTGTTGGTTGTGAAGAGCGCGGTTCATCTCACTGAGGGCCATTGATCTGATGAATGGCACGTGCCCCCAATCAGTGCACAACGTGTTGCCGTTGCTTGCATCACATGGGGGTCGGGTGGGTTGGGGGGCTAGGGGGGGTTGTTGCGATTGCCAGGATGAAGAGTACGTCCCCCCTCCCCAGAGCGTGCGGGATTCTGCTGGCTGCAGGTACTGCTGATGAGGAATAAGACCGTTGCAGCTGTGGCGTGCGGAATGGACAGAGGAAAGCTCGCTATCAGTCTGTGTGGCTGGGCGTGAGAAAGAGAGAGCGAGATGAAGGAGAAGAGAAAGGGAGAGATAATGGGGAAGAGAAAGGAGAGATAATGGATGAACCAACTGCTTCTCCAATAAACAACAGCTGCGGCATCAAATTGTGTAGCCTCACTCCTACTTCCTAAATTATGCATGCAAAGCAAGAAAAAAAATAACTTTTATAGTCCCATGAATTATTCATAAATTCTCTACTATTTATAAATGACAACAGAACATTGTATCAATGTTATATTCACCCCAACAAAGTCAGCTCAGAATGTGAAATGGACGCAGGGATGGATGGGTGCACACAATTCAATACTATACTGTCTACTGGAGTACATCCTTGTTTATTTTCAAATTAACTCTGCTCTGAACTTTGACTCTTCCGACCTGACTCTTCAATAACTTTGTATTTGTTAAAGTGTGAGTGTAAGTGTGTGTGTGTCTGTGTGTGTGTGTGTGTATGTGTGCTAGATTAGATTAGATTAAATTAGAATTAAATTTGATACTTCTTCTGCAGTGTCGGATGCAATCGTAAACATCACACAAGCCATTGAAATACACACAATTGAGAATGCGACCATCGCAAACAGCATTTGTGTGTGTGTGTGTGTGTGTGTGCGCGCTTGTAAGTGCCGAAGTGTGCTTGTGCTTTTTTGTAAGCTCGACTTTGAGTGTGTGTTTCAAGAGGGGAGGGGGACTACTACTGATCAAGGCTTTATTTTGATGTGAGCTCTAGTTTTCAGACACTGTGTCCAAGGTCTACTAGGCTTTGTTCATAATCCCCGCTGGGTTGTTAATGTGCTGAAAACAGTGGCAGGCATCTCTGTTGAAGCTCCCAAGGCCAGAACGTGGGCAAAGGAAATTGTGAATTGTTGGTACATGTAATGATAAAGAATAATGATTCAAATAATGTAAATAAGATATTGTGATGGTATTTAGCAAAAGTCTACCGAGGTCATACTTCCAGGTCATACTTTTTTTTTTAATATGACATGAATGTGGCTGCACAGTTATGTTTGCAATTACTGATTATTCAAGCTTGCTAGTGAATATACACTCAGTGATCGCTTTATTAGGCAGCACTGTAAACCAGCTTGTGAGTGCAAATATCTAACAACCAATTGTGTGGCAGCAACTATGGCAGCAACTAATGCATAAAAGCATGTCGACGTGGTCAAGAGGTTCAGCTGATTTTCAGACGAAATGTCAGAATGAGGAAGAAATGTGATCTAAGGGACTTTGACCATGAAATGATTGTTGGTGCCAGACAGGGTGGTCAAAGTACACATTCAACAGTCTTTAGAGTTTGCGGAGAATTGTGTGAACAACAAAAAACATCCAGTGAGCAGCAGTTCTGCGGGCAAAAATTCTTGTTAATGAGAGGGAAGGGCCAGACTGGTTAAAACGTACGAAGGTGACAGTAACGCAAATAACCACACATTACAACAGTGGTATGCGGAAGAGCATCTCTGAACATACAACAGGTTGGAACCATGAATTGGATGGGCTACAGCAGCAGAAGACAAATAAGCCTAAACAATAAGTCTAATAAATACCTTATAAAGTGAGTGTAGAAGTCTTTACTTTCAGCCAAACTTATTTTGAAGCTGAGAAATATTGCTCTTTGTATTTATGCAGTTCTTCAAAAAACATACGTTCTGATGACAGAATGTTTATGATTTTGTAGACAAAAGAATAATGTCGTTCGTTCCCATGGAAGAAAAATTATACCCTACGTTTATTGTAGACATGCGTTACATTGTAATTTCATGTTGGTGTAATTTGCCTAATTTTCACCATTCTCATATTCTGCCAAATTAACACAATTTAGAAAAGAAATGTGTTAATGTATCGTACAATACAATGTCTATTACAATGTCATCACCTACCCCTAGTTGTGACACGGCACACTTTAATAAAACCAATTTGTAAAGGTCACTGGCTTGTTATCTTATTTCCCCCGCCCCCCTTTCTGATATCCCTATCTCTCTTATCTAACCCCCCCACCCCCCAAAAAAAGGACTTATGATGACTATATTTAGAACAGCACTTCATGTGTATTTTACTGGATGTAATGCTTTAACTTGTGGAAGAACCTATGCACTTGTAAATCGCTTTGGATTAAAAGCGTCTGCTAAATGACAAAAAAATGTAAATGTAAAAAAAAATGTTACGATGCTGTCTCTAAGTTTCAATTCCTAAATTCTTTATGAAAACTGCTAATTAATTACAACCTCCAAACTGCATACATTTATGGCCAGGAAAATGGCAGTTGTCATTTACCTTATCATCATTGACCTAGCTGCACATAAATTGTCTGGGAGAGGGAAAATAAATGATTTTACAAGACTGGATGGCAAAGGATGTGCTGTTGTGCATTTACTGAGTTCAAGACTAGGCCAGGAGTTTCTGTGTAGCTAAACCGGGCAACTCAGCTGCAGTGAATGCTATTATAAATTGAGCAGATACTTCATGTGAAAGAAATCAAATTTAATCAGAATAAGAAATATGTTAGACAAAAGAGAGCATGTATTTAAGGTCAGTGGTTAATTAAAGACCATTTCTGCCCAAACTCAATTTGTGAATCTGTACACTGTAAAATTATTCAGTTCCCTCTTTTATTTCGGTACAGTTTTTTGAAATGACAAAAAGACTCTTAAAATGGTGCAGGAGATAGCTAGCACCAGCCAAATTAGTACTTCATTTCAGACCTTGCCTTTGAGGGCAGTTGGAACATTGTAGAAGGAGCACATGTAATATTCTTTTCATCTTCCCAAAGAGCATAAATAGATAAGCTCTGAATACCGGCTCTGCCCTTAAATGCCCGTCCTTTTAAAAGGGTGGCGTGCTCTATAGCTCTTAAACAGCTCTGCGGAAGTGCAGTACAGCCAGACATTTAGTAGTAGCAGGGGGTTGAAAGTTACAGTTTGAATATGTACTTTTGGGAGTTCGAGGACGAAAAACGTGTGTGGACACCCCTGATCTCTTCTCTCCTCTCCTCTTACCCCCTCTCGTCTTCCTCTTCTCCCCTCTCCTCTCTCCTGGCCTCCTCTCTCTCAGTGGCCATCTTGCTGAAGGACGACTACTTCATCAGGGGGGCGGGGCTGCCCGGACGCTTCAAGGCGGAGAAGGTGGAGTTCCACTGGGGCCAGAGCAACGGCTCGGCCGGGTCGGAGCACAGCGTCAACGGCAGGAGGTTCCCGGTGGAGGTGAGCGGAGGCGCGCGTCTCCCACGTCGGCGGAGGAGACGGGGCGGGGGCGGGCCTCCATCGACCGGCCCGTGCATTATGCGCCCGGTCTGATCAATGGCCGGGCCAGACAGGATGTTCTCGCATCTGAGATGTGATTTATGGACACGCGCGTGCCCTGCCGTGCCGCTAATGCAGCCCAGCCGCAGTTAAAAAAACCCCGTTCGAGTTCCCGTTCAAGTCTGAGTTTCGCTTTCTCCCTTTATCAGAAAATACGCTTTGCATGAGGACCGCACACAATAACAGATAAGGTCGACGCCATGTCGAAAGCACGCATTCTCAGATCACAGCTTGCAGAGATCTGGCTCACCTTGTACAAAGACAGCTGCTCCAACAAAAGAAAAGAGCTGTGTATCCGTATTTTGAAATATTAATATTTTGACTAGTTGAAGGCATGCATGTCATATAGACCAAGGTCAGTGCCTTTGCATTCATTGAATTAGGCTTCATATCAGTAGTACAGTCTTTTTCGAGGAACAAAATGATAAAAAAAGACTTCTTTCATCCCTAAGGGCTTACTGCAGAAAAAGTCAAACACTATAGCTGGCAGATGGATTAAACTGACAAGCAAAACTAAACACCTTTCCACTTTAAATTGCCCGTGTGAATATGATGTATTCAATAAAACACATGCAGGCTCGGGCAAACACCTGGGTGTCAAAGCCTTGCCATTTCTGCATTAACTTGCTTTCGTCCTGGCCAGTCAGCTGGATTGTGGGTGTTCTGGAGATTTTCCAAGTGTACGTAAACTCGGTGACAGATGTACAGGTTTGGAGAGTGAGTAATTACAGTGGTCGTTGCAGTTGCCAGGGAATACAGCTTTGTCTCCCGCGTGCTGTAGTCACACACGGGGCTTTCTCACTCATCTGGGGCTCCTGCTCACATGTTGTGTGCTTAGCGAGAGTACCGTGGCACTCCTGCTCCTGCCCTGCCCTGCTCCTGCCCTGCTCCTGCCCCTGCTCCTCCTGCCCTGCCCCTACTCTGCCCCTGCCCCTGCCCCTGCCCCTGCCCCTGCCCCTGCTCCTGCTCCTGCTCCTGCCCTGCCCTGCTCCTGCCCCTGCTCCTGCTCCTGCTCCTGCTCCTGCTCCTGCCCCTGCCCCTGCCCCTGCCCCTGCCCCTGCCCCTGCCCTGCCCTGCCCTGCCCCTACTCCTGCCCTGCCGTGCCCCTGCTCCTGCTCCTGCTCCTGCTCCTGCTCCTGCTCCTGCCCCTGCTCCTGCCCTGCTCCTGCTCCTGCCCTGCCCTGCCCTGCCCTGCCCTGCCCCTACTCCTGCCCTGCCGTGCCCCTGCTCCTGCTCCTGCTCCTGCCCTGCTCCTGCCCCTGCCCCTGCTCCTGCCCTGCTCCTGCTCCTGCCCCTACTCCTGCCCTGCCCTGCTCCTGCCCTGCTCCTGGACTCTTTGTGATGAGCGCTGCCTTGGGTCTCTCATGGGAATTCATAGCTGCAGCACAACTCCTACTTCAGACATTACGCAAAAGAGAACAAAATCGTTGAAATAATGAAAATGTAACACACATGTACATACAAACACCCATGCACACACACACACACACACACACACACACACATCCACACACATGATGTATATACACACACAGGCACACACACACTCACACACACATGCATCCACACACACTTGCACATACACACACACACACACACACACTTGCACATACACACACACACACACACACACATAGACGCATGTACACACACACAAACACCCATGTACACACACACACACACACAAACACACACAAACACATGCATGCACATACATGCTGTATACACACACACAGGCACACACAAACGCTCACACACACACGCACACATCCACACGCACACACACACACACACACATGAACACACACAGAATCAATTGCTCTACATGTAGGTCATTTCATCATCAAAGGACCTCAGAATTTGTAAAGAAGTTATGACTGTCAGTAAAGCCCAACCACAGCACACCAGAGAGGGAGATGTTGCAGAGACATATAGGCGTCACCAGTGTTGCTTAGACCTATAGGAGCGGATTTGTCATCTGAAAGCTCTCATAGCTGCTGCGCTGGCGCTAGGAAAGAGTTTTGTGGGTGGATTCATGCATGTTCATCAGCCTCACTGTGAGATGTTCACAGTTGTGAAGGGGCTTTGTGCCGTCAGCTGTATTTATATCACAGCCTGCCACTGAAGGTGTTATTTGTAATAACGGATATCCAGGCGCAATTGATTTGCAGTCAGTGCGTTTCCTCATTAGGAAGTATGACGCTTCGGCACTGCAATAATAATTGTAATTGTAATAATAATAACTTTTTAATTATTCTGTTCTATTATTCTACTATTTTGAGGGCAAATGCGTTTCTCTAAAACTCATGGGATGTGGCAGGTATGTTGAGGAGTATTTGAATGCCCCATCTGTGCCACATGTCTTTGAATTTGGTGAAAGTTTCTTGAAAGCCCTAGATGCCATGTCCCATTAGATTGGGCTGTTTATAGTAGGCTCGATTTCTCACAAGTAAATGTGCGTAGTCACTGCAGTGTTTTCTGTCTCAACGAAAATGGCATAATCCACGATCTAATCAAGTCCAAGCCATGATTTCCTCCTCCTCGTTACCCGCTGGGCCCATTTACATAAAAATGTATGTGAATAATCTATGATCTGTCGTCTTTTATTTGTAAAATTCAGATTTTTTTCCATAACCATATGCCCGCCATGAAAAATACAGCTACAGTGAAATGGAAGATTTTGCAAATGTGCTTATGCAATGTGATTATAATTGAGTTTAATATGTAATAGCTCTGAATAAAAATGTTTTCTCATGTATAATTATATAATGATATTTTCCCCTGTAGTATTATGATGATGATGATGATGATGATGATTATCTTTAGGCTGATTAGTATTTGCATTAGTGTTTAGATGTTACTTTACAGTAGGCTGTTCAGTTTTATTGGCTAGTTACAGTACATGGGCATTGTCCCACAGAACAAGCACAGCTGAGGGTAATTCCCATCTGACATTACTCTCCTGCTTGCCCTGCATCTAGCTATATAAATGGGTATGGATATGCATAGGATATTAATATTTGACAATTTTGAGAAATCCAGGAATAAGCCTATTATGGATAATGGCCACTGAGGGGTAAAGGTGCTGAGAATAACATAATGGTTGTTTCCTTAAGATGCCCTAGATTTCCAGGTTTAGATTTCCAATTTAACTTCAGTTTGATGTGTTCCATTCTCTCTGGATCACTTGCACTATTCAGCAGGCCTTCCCCATTTAAGACTCTGAGCCAAATGCTATCTCCCAGTCTCATTGCTTCATTAGCAAAACACTTACCTCTAAATTCTAGTTTGTCAGATGCCAGTGTAATGTTTGACCTCAAGTTTCCAAACCAGCGTTAGAATAGCACTTTTTAAATGGCGTAAAACCTTTAAGTGATGGTTTATGCAGTGCTTAGCAGGATGAAGGGAATGATCACAGTGTTCTTCCTCTCGATGTGTGATGCCTGTCATCATAGAGAGGTGGTTTTAAAGCGTTTGTCCTCTCGATGTGTGATGCCTGTCGCCATGGAGAGGTGGTTGCCAGTGTTCGTCCTCTTGATGCGTTATGCCTGAAAGGGTATGGAGTGGTGGTGGTGAAACGCTCGCCCCTCGATGTGCGATGCCTGGTGGGTCGGAGAGCGGTGACGGCGGACGACGGCTCCGCTCCCTGAATCCTGTCTGGAGTTAATTAGCCCGGCACATTCCGCGTGCGTCCTTGCAGCTTGTGTGCGAGAATGCAGATGAGCCTGGTCTCTTGCCCACAAACCCCGCTCTGTCCGCCAAGCCAGAAAGGCCACAAACTCACAACACCAACCCGCTAAACCGGCTACAATTAGCTCTCAGTCCAGGAGGCCCAACGAACCTGAGAACTTATTAACGATGTCAGCGACTGAGAAGCTCCTCCCAAAGTTCCCCCATCCCCCAATAGGAACATGAGGTCCAGCTCTTTACCTGATGGAGACAGTAATCTCCTTTTATGAGGGGGTGAATTAGTATTCTACTTTACAGTTAATAAAACATTAAAGGGGGATTTTGAGACGGTGATGGTGATGGGGAACATGGCAGATGAATCTGAGCAGTAGATCAATGTCGTATGTGGCAGCCATTTTTTTAAGTGTGTTATGAGTACACTACTTTCTTTCAATGTTGAGATTATGGCTATGTCAAGCAGCAGTGCACTGTATAGGGCAACAATCATTTAATCTGGACCTCAAATCCAAATCCGGCCCTGGTTTTCTTTTATCCCAGGTAATTTGTTGAACAATTAGTGCTACTGATTGGCCAGACTTCACACCTGACTCCCAGGTAAAGGGAGGGTGGGAAACCAGTAGTCGGATCTTGAGGACCGTAATTTGATGATACCTGGTATATGGAGTTGTTCTTGCAATTCTCTAGTGTTGACTAACTAGTATTTGAGAAGTCAATAGTGTGCAAATATATTGTTTATTGCAGGAAGAATAAAGGCTTTTTTGCTGGTAAATTGGAGAGAACTGCTTCAAAATGACAGTGACATTATTTCTGGATTTAGATTTGCACTTCACCCTGATAGGTTAAGCTTGATTTTTCGAAGCTTCAGCAAAATTACCGTAAAACATGATAAAGCATGGAGGACTCGCTTTTTATTGGCGGAGGGGGGTTGGGGGGTTAAAATGTTGAAAGAATTTATTTAAAGATAGTGTTTAAAGTAGGAAAACCGAAGCAGACTGCTAATGGATAAATGACCTCTTTGTGGAGTTGCCGTGGACGGTGCGTGATTGACAGGCCTATTGCCGTGGAGCTCTTGAGGAGGTGGGATTAGCGGCTCTTGACTTCAATCTTAGAGCTGACCCCACTGTTAACAGCAGCTAGAACGCACACTCCCTGTCACACACACACACACACACACACACACACACACTGAAGCAGTCCTCCACACCATGCAGCTAGGGTGTAATGAGAACACCCTTACTCATTCTGAAACTACAGTATGTTCATTGTGTAAGAACATGCTGTACCTTGGAGAAATGTACATTCAAACTAAATGTAATTAAAATATTTTAGTGTGTTAATGTATGTGTACTGGTGTCTGTGTGTAGTAATGATGTAAGAGTGTTTCACTCATTTCAAGATTTTCCGATATGGTAAACAGTAGCCCAAACAGCAACTGAAAACAAGTTTCCTACTTGAGAGAAAAAATAATATCTTATAAGTCTTATAAGTCTTATGAAAAGACAAAAATGAAAAGATTGTGATGGTACCAGGCTCTTGGGTCCCAGCATCTTCTCTTCCCAGAATCCAGCAACAAGGGCTTTCCTCAACTTCCAGAGCGTGTTTCTTCCTGCTTGTTTTTGCGGTGTCTGTCTGAGCTCTGGATGTAAGTGAAGGGGTAATGGTCTTCTGGTCAGGTTGCCTGTGCCCCATTTCTTAGACAGCCTTGTTGTAGAGCTGCCAAGAGCATCACACACATCTCGACTGGATGTCTGTGTGAGTGTTTTGTGACCTTTTTCACAGAGATTAGGAGGAGATGGAATGGGTGCATGATAGCTTTAATAATTCAGGCTTTTGCCCTCGCATTTGCCCTTGGGTCGGCAGGGTTGAGGCTCTGTTGGTTTCTTGGGACATGCTGCAGGAGGTGTCTAATGGAGTAGAGAGGGGGGACGTGGTCGTGCCGTGAGAGAGGAACACTGTTCGTGGCTCCGAGGTTTGGGCGGAGGGGGGTGACAGCTCTTTGTGCCCGGTCTGGGCACGGATACAGCTGTGAATGTTTCCCGAGGAAATTCAAATGTGTTTTTCAGCTGAAGCTTTTATCCAAAGCAACATACAGCTGATTGATTAGAATAAACAGGTGACAATCCTCCCTGGAGCCATGTGGCGTTATGGGCCATTCCCAAGGGCCCAACAGCTGTGCAGATCTTTCCGTGGTTACACCGGGGCTTGAACCACCACCAACCTTCCGGGTCCCAGTGATGTACCTTAGCCACTAGGCTGCAGGCTGCGCAGTGGTTGACCAGGTGGCACAGGGACCAGTCACTGTGCTATGGCAAACCAGGCTCCATCCCGCCAGCAAAGCAGGAGCCATCCCGCTAGCAAACCAGGCTCCATCCCGCCAGCAAACCAGGCACCATCCCGCCAGCAGCGGTGGGAGAGCCAAGGCAGCGAGCCACTCCTGGGCATGTGCCACGCTCCACTCATTTTAACACCTGCGGCTTGCCGCTAATGCTGTGGCCCTGGCTGCCATCGTCGACCAATCATAAGCCAGGGAGCGGGGTGGCCTGGATGATATCCGCAAAGCTTTCGGAGTCAGATATTTGACCGAAGCGCATTAATTTCAAGACTGACAGACTGTGCTTATGGTGGTTGCTGTATTCTGGGCAGGGACCTCGCAGGAGAGCCCGGTGTGGGGCCATTTTCGCTCGCACCCTCAACGTTTCTGAGCATTCCCACCCACTCCTGCCAAAGTTCTGTTCCATTCCCACCCACTCCTGCCAAAGCTCTGTTCCATTCCCACCCTGCTCCCGCCAAAGTTCTGTTCCATTCCCACCCACTCCTGCCAAAGCTCTGTTCCATTCCCGCCTGCTCCCGCCAAAGTTCTGTTCCATTCCCACCCACTCCTGCCAAAGTTCTGTTCCATTCCCACCCACTCCCGCCAAAGCTCTGTTCCATTCTCGCCTGCTTCCGCAGAGATTGTATCCGTGCCCATACGCTCCACTCTTCTCAATTTATATTTTGCCCGTTCCCATCCTGCAAATAAATAAACAAAAAATAAATAATGAATTGAACACAGATATTATGAATCATTTAACTTGGAGAGATGCAAATTTAGAATTTTAATGAAAATACTTGCACGTGTAGGCTACAAAATACGAGAAACAGCCTGTTGTATTTATTTAAATGACATTGGAGTTGAGTATGTGAGCAATGTTTGTCATCCAGTCCAGCTGGATCCCGGGCTGATCTTCGCATCTCTGTCAGCTCCGGGTAAAAGCAATAAAAATAGAAAATACTGCAACCCAATTATCTTTTTATGGCTGGTACTTACGGTAACTGTATGGTTTTAATTTGTAGGCTATGTGTGTTTTTAGTTGAGTACAGCTAAAGGCTATGTCAGACACACACACTATAGGTAACATGGAACAACTGACCGCCCATGTCCAGCCTGCTCAGTCATGCTTTGTCGGGTTATTTTTTTGCTTGAGACAACAACTTTGACAGTGAATAGGCTGCGTATCTTCACTGATGGCCCTCAGATTGTAGCCTAGTTTAAAAACCCACCTCCGTACTGTTCTCTGTCGGGACACACAGTGCTTTACAGTGTTCATGTGCTTTGTAGGATTCCATGGGGAATTTATATGGCTCACATTTTAACCTTCCATTGCTCAAGTAAGTCTATGCACCGATATGAAGTAAATGGCTAAGGATCCTGTACAGGAGCAATGCCACACCAAGGATTCAAACACTCCAGACACGTCCCAAACCACTCTGAATGAGCAGTGAAGGTTCTCTCAGACGGGTTCCTTCACACTTTGAAGATGCTTCACCCTGGGTTGGTGAAAGGCAGAAAGAAAAGAAAGTAGGAGAAATTTCTATTAAGAGTGTTTTGTAGCTTTGTGATCCATCTAGATATTATTCTGCTCAGTCAGGGACAATTCATTAAAAATTATAATCATAATATTTTTTTTTACGTCTATGACATTAATGATTTATGCTGTGCCAGCCATGCCATTTACTAATTGTTCCATAATTAGCGCTTTGAAGCCATGGCTGCTGTGTCTGTACCTGTGGATTTAACTCCATAACGCGAGGTGTTATGCTAAGTGCATTTTGAGTTTGACATGGCGCCTATGCTCGGCTGTAAAGTCTCACGTTTCTCCATGACATTTTTGCTACTTTGTTTCGCTGCATCCTCAGCAGAAACCTTCAAATAGATGTCTTGTCTCTGTAATTCACTCTATACAGTGTGCATGAATGAATAAAGTTCTGTCTGGGTCTGCCGTAACCCATTCAGTACCGAGCCCAGTATGAAGTAGCTCCACCCAAATCTGAAGAAGTTTTGACTTCGGTTGAGAAAATGGAGAAATTTCATAAAATTTAGTTGGGGGCTGAAAACAATGGTGTAGCAGTAATTTTGTTCGCTTCAAAAGGTATGAGGTTGAGAGTGTCATATGGCAGTTGTGGGTCTTGATTGCCATGTGGAACTCTCGGGACTGAAAGGGTTAAGTGTGCTGGTCACCCTACTTGCTGTTTGCGTCATTCCTCGCCACGGCCCTCATCATCCCCGTCATCGTTTATTTCCACTGTTCTCGTCGTTGGCAGTCCCATAATAACAGCTCTATCTGCTTCCCGGAGCCCGCTCGCTCTGAATGCCTGTGTGAGATTGTTTGGCTGAGTGGAGAACGGCACTCCTCTCCCCCTCCGATGTCATCCGAGGCTAACTACAGCGGCGATGACGGCCATTTTAATTCTCTAACACTCAGCGGGAAAGAATTCTGTTTATCAAACTCCGGGCCCCCGCCATCTCCCCGGAACGGGCACGATAACCGTGTACATGGAGAAAGCGGTCTCGGGCTCTAGAAGTGCTTTGACAATCTTCATCCCCCGGATCAGATAAGAGCCGCGGAGTAAATGAACACACGTGATGGGGGGCACGGAAGCCATTGCCTCCCCCACAGTATGCAGCCATGAGTATTGTAGATAAGGGCTGGCATTGATGAATTGGATTTTTTTTTTTTTTTTCATCAACATTTGCAGCAGTAACAAAATGAAAAGTAAGAAAAGAAAAGGTAAAATATTCCAAAAAATGGAGAGATCTCTGAAATGGCTGGCAGGGAAATTTAATGTATTTGCATTTGCACAAGTATCAATGCACCAAGTGTGTAATATTCACCAACATGTTAGTCATGAACTCTCTCTGTTGCTCACATACACACACAATTAAGTGTGCTTGTGTGTATGCATGCATGTATTGTGTGTGTGCGGGTGTGTAATATTCACTCAATGTGGCTTATGAATTCTCTAGTACTCGCTAAAACACTTGACCACAGCCGCCGATACTGAAATGCGTGATGGCTTTGAAAAATAAATTTACTCCGGAATAATAAAATGTGAAGACGTTAAGCCTCGGAAACGAAATGGTTTAATTAACAACCAACTGTGACAGAACAGAACTTGACTTTCAAGTAGCGCTGAATAGGGTCTGTGTATTGTCAAGTCATTTGTTTTTACCCTGAGAACACTACTAAAGATCAGGCGTTCATTATGAACAACAAAGTGGCCAGAGAGGTTCAGTGCTATGCTGCGAAACACGTATGTGTTCTTCTGTTGCCTCCCTTCGCATTGAAGGTAATAAAAGCGCATTTCAGTATTCAGGATTTATATAGACTGATGGCAAAAGGCATGTGCACCCTCTGAGACACACACGTACACATACTGCATATATGCAGCTGAGAGACTGCTTTGCTCAAAGCTTCAGATCACCATAATCCTCTAAGTGCAGCCGTTCCCTATAACATCTGAGCTATAGGGGGAAAAGTATTGAATAAATACCCTGCTGAAGCATTGATTCCCCATTCATATTGGCAGCCTTTGAGGTGCAAAGAGGTCCAAAAATGCCAGGAGAAAGGGAAAGAGAGTCGTTTTTTTGAAGTAGTTTATATGTATTGAAACAGTGAGGGACAGCATGCTGACCCCGTCTGCCCAGGTGCTAGACCCTTTAACTCACTGCATTAATAGTTTCTTCTGGTTGCTGCTCAAATGTATTGGGTAAGATCAAGGAAAAGTGACCTATGAGATTGCTAAAGAGAGAAGATGTATTATAGCAGACAAAATAATAGTAAACCGCCTGAGCAGAGGCAGGCCGATGTCTTACTTGAATAACTCTCAATGCTGGACAAACACACACACACACACACACACACACACATTTGCAGATAAGCAACCACACACACACACTCACACAGACAGATGCATGAATATGTATACACATCCCATCTCAGAATCAGATATAGACACATGCATACATACACAAACAAAGCACTAAACTACTAACTCCAGTGCATATTGGCAGATCAATATTTGTGTAGAATGTCAAAGAACATCCAGCTTCCACATTTGACTTTAACCACAATGTCTTGCTGCAAATTACATTTGTTCAAAGGAATAAATATATGAATATTTAACCGAATGTTAATAGTCTCAAGACTATAGCAGAACTATGTTTTTAATGTTTGCAGGATTGCCGCTGCTATTGTTGGCTGTGCTTGACTTTCATAGCAGTTCAGCCAGAAAGCATTTCTCCTTTAAGATGCCGCACAACTTCCTTCTCAACCCCACCACCCCCTAAAAGGGGGAGAGAGAGCGAAAGAGAGAGTGAGAGAAAAAAACCACAGTCAGAAATCAAATTAATACCTTTAATTAATTTTTAAGTTGAAATGTTTCAGGTTTTTTTTTCTGGGGCTGCTGAAGGGGGGAAAACGGCTCTTTATTGAGTGGATTAGCGCTGTCCTTTAAACACGTGGAGCCACTGGCTTTGTGCTCCCCTTCCCCCGGCTGTGTGCCATTAACGCTCCCCAGATAAGTGATGACTGCTGGGTCCGTGCCTGTTCTCTACCTTTCCTTTTATTTCTTACTCACCTTCCCCGTCGGAGGGAGGGGGAGGGGGGAGCGCGTTCGCGACGCACTGTCGTATTTCCTCCTCCGTCCTCAATGACACTGAAAACACATCCATTCTGCCAAGCGCCAGCCACACCATCATGCCTGGAGGGCAAATCGCTGTCCCAGTTCTTCTACGCCCTCGTACCATTTTTAATAATCTTGTTTCTGCCACGGGCCCTTTTCTTTCTTGCTCTCAAAAACAATATTGTTCTGGTTTTATGAAAAAAAAAGTAATACCTGCAATATAGAGGGGGGGGGGGGGGGAACGTTTTTATACCCCTGTCTATTTGAAGTTTAATGTCGGGCTCCATCAAAGCGAAGCAGACCATTTGTTTAATCGCAAATAAAAGGGAAGCTGGTTAATTAATGAGTTGTCATGGCCCACGGTGTAAAAAAGTCTGATGCTTTTAAAGAAAATAAACGTATAAATCGCAAATAAACCAGTGCTGAGCGTGCGTTGTTGTACATCCTGTGTTAATCTGTTTGGAGGGACACTAAGCAAAGCACGGCAGTTCACAGCTCCATCAGAAGCTACAGCGGGTTCTGGCTCACTCTCTGATCCTCGTCTCTCCGGACGCGTACAGTCCACGGTGGGGGTGGGTACGGACGTCACGCAGTGCAGAGCGCAGCCTCCACCTCTCAAACACCACCACCAGGGAGACTTCTCAGTGGTCTGCTCAGAGGCGTGAGGAAAATCCCTAACCGAACATTACTCTTTCTTCTTCCCTTGCTGTTTCCGAAGTTGGCCTGTGCGTCCGATGCTAGCCCTGTTCTGAGCCTCCTCGGCTAAATATTATCTGCGCTTACTGCTACTGGAACTTTTTAAAATGGCCTCCAAAAAAAATCTTTCCTGCTGTATGAACTTTGGAAAGTAGTTGAAAAATATTCCAAAAGCATAACCAAGCAGAGCTACAGTACCACCGTGCCTCAAGCAGTTAATCTATAATGCATTATCTATATTTATTTTCTTTGCTTCACTTAATGTTTCATCCAGCACTTGAACTCACAAAGCAAGGCTTACGTGGTCGTGGACTCAAGGTTTGTGCATACATGTAATGTTTTTAACAACATACTGTACATATGTTTTACCTGTGGCCACATACGCATTTAATTTAAGGTGATATTAACCGCTAATGCAGTGAACAAAGTCTCTAGTTCTATGAAGGCACATTCTGTGATGTTATGTAAATGTGTGAAATACTGAGGTGCTCTGAGGCCGTTTCACTCTACCACACTCATTTCAATCCCTCCTCTCCTCATTTTCTTTTCTGGCTATTTATTATGATTAGATTCATGAACCCTATTGCTAAGACTGATGGTTTTGTTGTTATTGTCCAATGTAAGTAGGTCACCAGTTCTCTCTAAGTGATTTGTTGTACTGGTCTGAATATTTTAGTTATGTCTTTGTGGAGGAAACGCCTTTCATCCAAAAAAAGGAACATGCACACTCACAAAAAAATCTTTCTCTCTCTGTCTCTCTCTCTCACACTCTCACACATACACACACAAGCGCACGCGCACACACACACACACACACACACACACACACGTACACTTACTGTGCATACAGTAGTCTCATTTATTTTCTTTTTCTTTCCATCGCTCTTCCTTACACACAGAGTGTGTTATCTTTCTATTTAAGTCTATCTCTTGATCTGTGTCATGTTTCGTCTTTCTTTCCATCGTTCTTTCTTCTTAGATATTTTTGATGCATGGTGTAGCGTTGAGGAATTGCCATGTTCCTTGTATAACAAATGAGGTGTTCCTCTCATTTCTATTCAGCCATAATTTGCTTGTTTCTAATGTTACATCTTAGCATGCAGTTCACTTTTCAGCTACGCCTCTTGCCTCCCAAGCTGGATGTCACCCATTCGCTTCTCTCTGCAGTGCTTGAGGCATCTGTGTGTCATCTGCCTCTCTGTACAACATAGGAAAGGTGGCAGTGAAGTCATCCATGTAAACAGTGGCACCGTGGTAACAATTTGGTTAGAGGTGGGATGGTGGGGCAGGAATATCTAAGGCGTCCATCTTGTACCCTCTTCCTCGGAGCTGTCTAGCTTGCTACACATAAAAGTCCTCAACATGGCTCTTTGAAATTCTGTTAGTAAATGTTATTACCATTTATATTAAGAGCACCCAGAACATACAGCTATGTCTTGAAGAACATGAGGTACATTTTTATTTCTTTAGAGGAGCTCGCAAAGTAAAAAATAAAAAAAAATCATTTTTGTGAGTCATGCCACACACTGGAGAGGGCTTTATTCATGTGCAGCGAGACGAAAGGGAAAGAAAAGAGAGTCGGTCAGGAAGAGGCGAGGAGGGGTAAGGAATCTTTGGGAAGAGAAGGGGGATTTGCTTTGGTTGCGGTGCTCGTTAATCTGCCCCAGACATTGACGGCTGTTGTTCCAGAGGAATAAGTGGGCAAATCAATAAACGGGCTTAGCTGCTCAAACCCAACACCATGAAAAATGGAGTGCCGTGCGATGCAGGTGTTCTGCCCCCTCTGAGGACGCTTAGAATATTTGTAATAATAATGCATTAGCGTGTCACCCGTTCACGCATTATAATACCCTCCCTTTTGCTTCTCCTCCCCGTAAACGTTCCCCTCCCGTTCCGTGGCTATAATTAGATTAAATTCACAGCTGTCTCTAAGTGTAAAATATGCACATGTGTATGTGTGTTTTAATTGGTTGCTACTCACACCCACGTGCATTTAAGCCCGGCGTAGTGAAAAGTCCATTGAGAACAAGAGAAACATACGAGTGTGTAATCGCACATGCCTAAGTTAATCTGAGAGTTTTCAGGCACCGGCTCTTAGCAGTAATAATGTATGAGAACCGTGGGCTTTTGCACAGACAGGGCTGAATTCTTAACGAGTCACGCAAAACAGCACAAATTAAATCAGCCTGTGCATATTTAAAACCGCTCACAAGCAAGGATTGTAAATCATTTAAATTGTGTAAAGGTATAAAGGCGACCGGTTTCAGTCTGCGTTCATTGAACCTCAACATTTATTTTGTGAGAACCAACCATTAAGTAATCTTGCCCTGTGTTCTTGAGTATCTGTGGTTTATTTTTTCGTTTTGGACCCTGTTTGTACCAGGCTAGTGTTTTGCTTGGGTATATTGGGCAGAAGGCTCATATGCGGTCAAAAGGTCTGGGTTGTTTCTTCCCAGAACACACCTGGGGATGGGCTTATTGTCCTGTTTTACGGTACTTACTCTTCAATTCCTCTCTGTGGATGACCTATTCTATAATGGTGTGTGTGTGTGCGTGTGCGCGTGCGTGTGTGCATGTGCGTGTGCATTTGTGTGTCTGCGTGCGTGCATGTACTGTATATACATATATATGTTCCCCAAGACCTTAGACCTTTACCATATGTTACACAAGAATTTATATAAACAGAAGGATTTATTGTAATAAGCTTGGAAGAAGGGCAAACAGGTTCAACAATGCTTGTTGTTGTTTTAGCATTGAAGACTTGATTAAACTGTGTAAATTGAGCATTTGCTGTGGAATATGGGCATTATTTTCTGCCGTGTTTGATAGTTGAACAGCAGGTTCGCGTGAGAGCAGTCGAGTATAGATCTGTGCCAAACACAATGAGTAAATTAAGCCTTAGGGACAGCTAATTGGCTAATGCAGTTAAGAGTGTTTGAATTGAGATAGATGGTCAATATGTTTATCCTTGAACACTTAGGAGAACGACAAATGATCACCCTTAGCCCCCTGTTAAAGGAACTCGGGAAACAGCTGATTAGTTTTAATTAGAAGATTCGGTGACTTCTCTTTGTGCCTTTTGATTTTATTGGGAGATGTTTATTGCTTTTTTCTCAATAGTTCTCAATTGCCAGGACAGCTGCCAGCTGCAGTTGTGTCATTACCGGTCAAAGGATCTCATATTTCTCAATAGTGACCCTCGCTGAGACAGAGCAAGGGTTCAAATCCATGAAACCTTGAGCAGATCGAACAGGTTGACAGTGTGGCGCGTTGCCAAATTTGAAAAGCGCTCCTGAAAAGCAGCAAGCCGGCATTTTGAAAGGCCCCCCTCCTCCGCAGAAGACGCTGTTGTGATGTGCAGATCCAGGAGCCGAGGCAGGAGCCTCTTTGAAATCGCTCTCCTCTGAACTACAGGAGCGGGAGAAGTGACGGATCCCCCCAAGGCAGCGATGCATGTTTCTGCTTTAGCCGTTTTCTGAGGAGCGCGCGCGAAGCGCCCGGGGTCCTCTGCCTTCCCCCCCGTTCGGCAGGCCTGTCTGGGCCTTGGGTGCAGGGAGACGGCCCGTCTAATCTCCCTGCTGGGACAGAGGGCTGCTCTGTCGCCCTTCTCAAGGTCGGGATCTTTCCGGAAGAGCCGCAGAGCTCCTCTCCCAGCTGTCCCCCGTAACGGGCCCTTGACCTCCGCCTCCGGGGCCCCACTTCCCCAGCCGCGCCTCGTGTCCGTGTAGACGTGGCCTACAGTATGCACACATAAGGGCAGTACGGAGCGTGGGCTAGAAAGGAAGAGGGAGCGATGGATGGACTGAGACAAAGAGAAATAAGCTCTCTGTGTATTGCTTTACTGAGGTTGCTGTACATGTTAATATCTTCTGAAATATATAAACAAAAGACAACTTTCTGTTGTCATTTTATTTATATTGTTATTGCTCTTTTTATGATTACAGATTATTGTTAGTGTTGCTCTGACCATTAATAAAAAATAAAAAAAACATTCACTGTTTTGTTTCAACAAATGATTTCCTGTTGTTTTGCAAGTCGATGTGCAGCCACACCATGGAAGTATGTGTGAACCCGGCAGAGAAGGAGAGAGGGGGAGAGCAAGCGAGCGTTTGCCGGTGCTTTATTGAAGTCATGCTAATGATGTCAATCGCTAACGCTTTGTACGTCTCGGGGTTGAGATTTGTTGAAAGAGTCCGTATTGAGGCTTTATTTGCTCATTATTTGGAGGATGAGAATGGTGCCCCCCTCCCCGGCCCCGGGGGGTCTGACTGTGTTGTATGAAGTACTGGGGGGGGCCAGCGATCAGACTGGGTGATAGCTATGAGCGACCTGTTCTTAATAGCCCCCATAGAGCCTCCCACCCAGCAGGATTACAGCGTGCTTACAGACCTGATAGAAATCTGCTTGCTCCTGTAAGCCTATGCATATTTGTACAGGCTTTCTAAGCAACTGGGAACGACTTGGCATTTTAACACGTGTTTGTTTTCACGCATATCAATGAGAGTCCCCGGTAAACTTGTTTTGGATTTTTGCCTTTTTTTTTCTCTTTTTTTTTTCCCAGCAGCAGTTTACATGGCTAGTTATTTTATTTCACATTTTTATTTTTTATTTTTTAAAGACAGCATTAAATGTGACATCATTTGTTTCCATAAAATGGTACTGTGAGAGGCTATGGCATTACTCAGAGACTCAGATTTTCATAAGCACTGTATCTCGAAAGGCTTTTTATATTAATGTGCATCATAACGACCAGATTGCTTCGAGGTCAACACGCTCGGAGTTGACTGTCGAGGGAGGAAGCCCAGCCAATCCCTTCTGGTGTGCAAAACGATAACGCACCCAGCTACAAGGCCTCATTAAGTAAAGATAATGTATTTTGGAATAGCTGTCAATGGCACAGGCAAACTCTTTTTTTTCCTCCATGTGTCTGAATAAATTATCGGCATGCGAATGTGCAAGTAATTCGCCACTTAGCATAATCTATTATCCCCGGCGTGGCCAGACCCTATGATTCATCCCATTAGTCCTCCAACACCCGCCCTGACGTATCCCACAACACCTACTCGCGGCAAGCAGAGGCCGCGGAAGCCATTACCAGGACCGTCGCAGTAGGCCATTTTGTTCGCCTGCCGAAGACGGAGCTCTCACCGGCGGCCCAGCCTCCGTCGCGAGTCCGGGGATCGATTTTGCATTCCGTCTGCATGGCGGATCATTTTCCGGAATACAGATGAAGGATGTGGCGCTACCTGTCACCCCCCCCCCCCCTCGGTGCCAAATGCAATCCGACTGCCGGGATTGCAGTGTTTGGTATGGAGGAGGTGTAAATACGGCAGGCCTGGCGGCGTAACTCCGGCTGTTTACGAAATGACGTGCAGTCGGGCCGGCTGACATTTGGTATGCCTCGCGCGTTAGCGCTTTCGTCTCCGGCATCTTATTATTATTTTCATTAATCATTGTCAGGGAGATGCTGCAGCCGTCATGGAAAGCGTTTAGGTTCATTCTGCTCTGTTATAAATACATAAACGCACAGTATGTGATACACATTAGGAGAACACAGAAGCATTAACCACAGAAATAGATCAAAGGAGCTGCAAATAGGGCTTTATGTAAGGATTAGGGTGGTGTAGAAAATGAAACTGGCACAATATTGACAGTGTTTATCTGGAAATGCCACTTTTTTCCCTCATTCTTTCCTTTTTTGCCACTAGCACGTATTCCGCTGCCTTACAACTTCATTTTTTCGGTAAAAAGGCTTGTCTAATGTTGCGCACGGCTTCGGAAATGAAAGGCATGCGTTTGTTAAACTCCTCCGCTGTCTGCGGCTCTACTGAAGCTTCATGTTTTCCAGCCAGGTTTTTGGGTGAAGGAGAGAATAGTGCTTGCTCTGCTGTCCTCCCCACATCCGCTGGGTGTGATGGGGGCTCAGAGAGCAGTGTGGGGCCCCATGGGGCCCCTCCGGGGCTCAGAGGCCACCGCTGCGATGCACTTCCTGTGCAGCTCGGACCCTCTCACCTTCAGAGCGCTCCAGGGCGAGTGTGTGACACGTGACACGGCGTGACACGACGGAGCCGCTGCTGTTTACACACCGCACGCGGCACAGGGCGCTTTGACGTGTGCCGCTGTGAGCTGGAGTCCCTGTATGTCTCCATGACAACCGCTGGATTGAGAGGCCATGTTGCGCTAGCGCTGATCCGGAGAAACGCTAGCGGTTGCCTAACGCAGGGAAAGGCGTTAGCACCGCTGCATAAAAACATGTAGCCAAAGGGGCTAACCCAGGGGTGGGAAGCTCCATTCTTGCTTCAATTCAGTTACTAGCTGTATACACCATTGCCGGTTAATTTCACCATTACAGTGATTTGTTTCATAAAAGGACACAAAGCAGTCTTTGGTTGTCATTTGTGAACTTATTTTGCAAAATTATCAGATCCCTTAAAAGGTTGGGATAATGAAATAATCAAAAAGCGAAGTTAGCATATATTTAGCAAGAACTGAAGCCTACTTAAATTATCCCAAAATCAGCTAATAGAAAATTACATTTAGAGAGTGAAATAGGTGAAAAAGGCCAGGGTGGCTGTTCAAAAAACGTCTACGTCTCCTGGTCTACAAAGCAGTCAGGCCTGGTAGCACAGCCCAATTTTTAGTAGCCCAAATTTCGACCATTAAATGTGCACTCATGTATGAGATCTGTATCCTTGGTAAATAACATTTTCAAACTTAATTATTTTATTTTGTGAACCTTGAAATGTAAAAAAATATTCATAAAAATATATTTTTATTAAACTAATGCATTCGGCAACCAAGTACTTGCTTTCTTTACTTATATTTGGTGCTGAAAGAAGCCAGAGCTGAAAGTCTTTCATTGTGTGAACAGCGTTGAAATGGGATCTCATCCCTCCTCTGCCGCTGTCTCCGGGTGCTTTCCACGCATTCTACAGAAAATTCCGGCATTGTGATCTCCATCAGTGTGGGACGTCATCTGTATTCAACTGACTGAACACGCTTTTCACTGCTGTTGAGATGTCTGTTTGCATTTATCTCTGTCACAGGTTTTGTCATAATCACTTTGGCTCCCTTCAGTGTCGGTCTCTGAAGATGTTTTCCTGGAACTGCTAGAGATATCATTTTGTCCTCCCCTTTTTTTTTTCCTTTTTTTTTTTTTAAACAAATTTTGGAATTTGCGTGTGTATTGGTTGTCAGGTCTCCCCTTCCTGCCTGGCTTAGATCCGGAATGGCTGACCCTGTTGCTTCTTTGGCTACCCTTTGCTATTCACACCACGTAACTGGGGCATCTCCCAGACTAAACACATCTGAAATTTCTGAACCAAAATTGGCAGCAACTTGCATTAAATGTATGGCAAGGCAGCTGTATAAGCAATTTGCGAAAACAACTATTCCCCTGGTCACATCTGCCAGGACAATGAGCAGCTAACTAATTACATTACTAAATCAGTTGCATCAAATTTTATGTACAATACCTAAAAATGAAGGATTTGACTAGCTCATCAGTATATTATTCATAATTGTGGGAGACCCATCCAAAACCAATGCTGTTGTAATGAGGATTTGATCTTGGACTGTAGGCTACATCGTTGTACTTGGGTTGAATAGTTAATGGCTAGTATATCACTCTGAAAGCAGAGTGTTTATAAAGTGAGTCACAGCTAGCATATTGATACATTTAAGAGCGGTTTGTTGCGCACTGCACATATGTAACATATTGTGAAACTAAGGACCTTTACTGAGGTACCATTTTACTTGGGACAGGCGTTGTTAACTTCTCCCTCTCTCTCTTACAGATGCAGATCTATATGTACAACTCGGATGATTTCGAGAGCCTCAATGCAGCCATTCATGAAAGCAGAATCGTTGCAGCAATGGCAGTGTTCTTTCAGGTGAGATTTTCTGTTTTATATATGACCCTTTTCGTCATCACTGGATTCTAATGAGCCCTCATGTTTTCAAATGACTATATTTGTTATTAGCTCTGTCAAAAGTTGTGAGAAAAGAGCACAAAACATTGGCGACACTGTCATAGTAGCAAAGTTTAGTACTGGCATTGACAAGCTTTAGTGGTGGCCCTTTCGACATTTTAACTGCTTTTTAGCTTTTATAAAAGAGTTCCTTGATTTTATAGCCATGTATTTTTGGACATTACAACAGATAATTTGATGCATTACTTTTGATTCCCCAATGACCTTGTAGCACTCTTTTTGATACAAGCTTCTGATATTTTCATCTTAACGGCTCTTGCAAACATTGTGTCAAAGGAAAGAAATTTCAGGGAAAAAGAGTGTCCCTTCATATATCCATGTTTATCAGACGGAGAGGGTTAAAGTGCCTTTTGGATGATTGAAGCAATGTTGAGGACAAGTGGGGAGGTATTAGTATCTCTGGCAGTGTGGATTTAGCACATCAGGTAGATTTCAGTGGATAAGTGACCTTCTCACTTTAAATTGTGCTATCTCTCTTGCTCAAAGTCTCCGGTTCAGCTCCTTTTCACTCGCAATGGTAATGATATTTTCTTGATAAAGAGGCGGACGTGCAGTTTTAAAACGTCATGACAGCACTGCTCTCGAGGCAGAGTCATCACGTCAGGGCTGATGTACATCTCCTGCAATACATGGTGTTCTATTAGGATGATGTCCTCATGACGGATAGTGTCCCACCAGGATAGCGGAATCCCCAATCAAAGGAGCAGATATGCTAAGTTTAGAATAACAGCAGTGTCATTATCAGTATCATTTCATTCACCTTTTCTTGGTCTTTGAACTTGTGACACTGCGTCAAATCATTCTATTTGAGGCCATTAAGAGGCAAGGCAATAAGGGACTGCTCTACCTGTTTTATGTGTTAATTCACTTGAATCTTTCTTGGATTGATATTCTGGTGAGGACATTTGGTTGTGGACATTTGCACACACAGTGCATTTGTAACCTTATTTTCCTCATTGTGTTTTATTCATTTTGCTGCCTTAATGTCATAACCTAAGACATTTTGAAACTTGAAGGTACAATCAACAGCTGCAAGATAACCCTTGTAACCCTTGCATTGTAATAGAACCGATGGAGAAATTGCGATTTAAAGTAGTATGTTTCTTTTTGTGCTGCTTATGTTGTCACATAATAGTCACCATTTTTCCTGGTTTCTAGTATCTATTTACATTTTAAGATTAAAAGTGTGGGAGTGGTTCCGGTAAAGAACACGCATTTGAAGCCTGCCACAGTTGTTGGGCAACCGACCAGGATTCCTGGTCCGGCTCTGGAGCCCGTGTTTTGCGGTAAAGGGGAGTGAGAGAGTGAGTGAGCGAGTGTCTGGTTAGAGCAGAAGAAAGGAGGAGAGGGCTGAGAGGGAGCGAAGGCCGTTAAATATGAATGAAACCGATTGCCCTCACTTCTCCGGCCTTTGATGTAAGACTGGCTCGGGGCAGGCCGTCGCGCGGAGCGCGTGTCGACGGTGGCCGGATCCGGGGCCAGAGGACGCGCGGTGCGGATCGATGGCGCTGCTCTCTGTCAGCCGCGGGCCGGGGGAGAGGTGAGAGCAGCGCTGCCTCTGACCTGAGCGGGCTGACAGGGCGGCGGCTAGAGGACCTGCCAGGTTAATGGTGGTACTGGTCTCTGCTCTATATACAGCATCTGTTAAACACAGCATACCCAAAGGGAATGAAGCTAACGCGTGCATACGCACACACCAGCGTAAACACTTGTCAACGTGCAGTATATTTACACAAACAGACGTACAATATAAACATGCGCACTATATCCAATGTTCACGTCGCAATGGACGTGCACTCACACTCACACACACACACACACACACGCACACATGCACATACACACACACACAGACACACACATAGACGTACACTCACTCAGACGTACACGCACACATGCACATGCACATACACGCACATACACACACAGACACACACATAGACATACGCTCACACAGACGTACACACACACACACACACAGGCACAAACATATAGACGTACGCTCACACAGACGTACACACATTGTCGCCTAAGTGACAGGATATTGGGGGCATTCGCTCAGACTGGAGTTGAGATTGAAAGCGGATGGGTCCTCTGAGAGCCGTTACTGTGAAGAAGCAACAAGTGGGGAAGGAAGGGCTTCCTGTTTGGTGATAACCTGTTCTTCCCCTTCCATCTGTTCACACATCCTCAGCTTGCTCTCTTCCTCACCGCCCCAGTCAAGCAGATCAATACCAGGGACCACAACAAGCAGGCTGGGTTTGAATACCACACGTAGTCAAATCTGTGTGTGTGTATGTGTGTGTGAGTGAGAGAGAGAGGGAGAAAGAGAGAGCGAGAGAGCTGTGATTGTGTCTATGTGTCAGTGTTTACAGTGTGTCTGTGTACACGATTTAGAATCATGATGCTTTGCATTAATTAAACCATTTCAGCTGCCAAGGAACAGTAGGGCCTGGTAGACCCAGCGTCCTTTCAGCCACAGATTACATTCAGATTTACCCCTACATCACACACTGACACACAGTATAATTTATTTTACCCTTTGTCCAACTGCAAGTTCACTTCTCACTCCTGTGCAGGTACCTGACTTCATACTTACTGTGGTAAAAAGTAGTCTCTGAGTCAGTTACATAAAAATAGAAGTGGTTTGTTATCGGTCTTTTAATTGTTATTGAAGATAGACTGAAGTTCATTTTCGAATGTATTTTTCCACGAGTAAAGCTGCCTTCTGTCGTTGAATATTTTAATAATAAGGGCGAGCTTGCTGCGCCTTTGTTCTCTATATTTAGTCCAGCAAATGCACATTCTTTAGTTTAATTGCTATGTGCTAAAGTAATTACAGCTGCTATTTTCAATGTGCAAACATGGTGATTTGTAAATACCATAAATACACATCCAGGGGTTGAGATGGTTATTCCTCAGCTCCCAGGCAGCCTGAAATGGGACACAGGTGCATCTACGGCAAGCGGGAGGAGACACACGCGAGACGCCCGGCCCTAAATACCATCCCCCGTATCCGTGTTTACCGGTATTAACGCCACGCTGTGCAGTGGACTCTTCATTTCTTTTAGGACGCGGTTTGATTTAGTGGACCGGTGTTACAATGCTTCAGTTAATTAGTTAAAATATTCCGTCTCCTCGGGGGGGGGGGAGAGGCAACGAGCGGAGAGCGGGGGAGAGGGGTTAATTGAACGTGGAATGATAAGTAGGTTGGTGTTCAGCATTTCTTCTTCTCCGGTTGTGGATGTCAGCTCTTTTGGGGACCGGTGACGGTGACCGCCGGTACACTATCAATCGGAATGGGCCGGGCGGGTGACCCCCGGTCCCCGTCGAGGTTTGCCGGAGACGGGCTTTAAAAGGCAAACATTAATAATGAAAGCATAATTCCCTGGCCGCCAGCGTCATCCTGAAGCAGGCAGATCTGGCACAGAGCTGCTAAAATAAGCCCCTTGCTGATTGGGCCTCCCTGTCCACTCCAACACGGTCCGTTCTGATTCGCTCCACGCTCCTCCCGCTATCTCCGCCAGACCACAGCTCTGGGATCGGCCTCCAATCAATCAGCTGTGTCCCTGCTCGCTGGCCCCTGTCTCTCCCGCCCCGGACCTTCATCCGTCTCCCTCTGAAGAGAGGTTGCTCAGACCCCAGGAGCCGGCAGGGTGGGGGGAGTCGCTGTGGCTTCAGTAAAGAAAAGGGGTGCACTGGGGTGCACTGAAGTTGTTAAAAAAAAAATGTTGTACTTGAAAGAAAAAAATAAGATCTGAAGTCTTAGTACATGACTAACAACGCTTCTTAGAACAGTCACTTTTTGCAGTGTGGGGGAGGTTAGGCGATGGCTCCAGTAAGGAGGGGGGGGGGGGGGTTGCTATATCTACAGTAAGGAGAGGGGGTGGGGGGAGTGTCTATGGCTCCAGTAAGAAAAGGGTGTGTGTGTGGGGAGGGGGGTGGTTGCTATGGCCGCAGTAAGGAAAGGGAATGGGGCTATAGTAAGAAAAAGGGGAGTGGGAAGTTGGGGGTCAGAGGGCAGAGGAAGTGGAAACAGTTTATGTGCTTCCGCTCGCCTTCCATTGTCGTGGTGTCATCAGTCTCCACCCCCGCAGAACTCCACGCCGCTTCGGGCCCGGCGGCCCCTCTCCTGAATCCCGCTCGGTGTCCGGCGCACCGCGCGGATCTCCCACAGGCCTTTGAAAACGGCGCGCGCCGCCGCGCAGGAAGGAACGGGGGCCGGGGGGGAAGCCAGGGGCCGGGGGAAGCACGTAAACGCTTTCCTGTGCGGCCCCCGAGACGGCTGTGCTCAGGGCTGCTGCAGTCCCACCGCCTGGGCCCCAGCTCTCCCCTGGCCTGGGACCAGCAACAGGAAGCCCTATTTATAGCCCGTAGCGCTATCCTGCGCAGGGAAACTCCAGGCAAACACAGGGCTTTGGAGTGCAGCGAGAATGGATGACTGGGGGCTCCTATTTGTCATTTTTAGCCTGCAGAGGAAATGAATGTGGAGAAGCGCTCTCTCCTTTTACTCCGACAGCTTTGATTCTAGTGTACAAACAGCCCCTACGCCGGAAACACAGCGGTTAATCTATTTGTTTTGTGTGTGTGAATGTGTGTGTGTGCGTGCGTGCGTGTGTGTGTGTGTGATCCCTGTGTGAAGTAACAGTCTGTTTCACAGACTATTTTTGAAAATAATCAATAGCACTGTTGAATTGTAACACTGGAGTGCCATTGCAAACAATCCCTTTTATTGTTGCCAACCACCCCCCGTCCCCCCCACCCTACCGCTTCAGAAATAACAGAACAATTGTTTTTCTTAATTCTGCTTTGGAGTGAAAAGCTAATGGTTGAGTTCTGTTCTGTCTGCTGTGGGGCAGCATGCACAGATCTCCTCTCCCTGTAGTCCTCCTCTGACTCACTTCATTATTTACAGCACTAGTGCGTTGTGGTGCGATTCTGTTTTTCTTTCTTTATTTTTAATTATTTTTAATCCCAAACCCCGCGCTGTAGCAGAATGCCCAACGACCGAGCCGGTCCCCACGCCCGCCCCAACCTTGGTGCTGAGCACCACCGGGGCTCAGAGGTAGTAATCTCCTCATAATACGACCGTTTCTCCTGCTCTAAACATCCCTTCTGAAAAGCAGTGCTGATGAATAACCCATGTGCCCAATGACTGCCTGCATAGTGAAATTCACAGATTCAGCCTCCTATGCGCAGTTCATGTTTCCTGCACATCTTTAAAAAACAGCACGATGAATAATAAAGAAAACGCGCGCAGCCATAATCCCCGTTCCTGTGCTGCTTTCACGTCAGTGCGCTCTTAAAGGACGCAGAAGAGCTTTGGACTGGCCCCCGGGGCCCTGGTGAATCCGGCTGCCATCGCCGGGGCGGGGCCCGCCCACCGCCCCCTCAGGCGGGACGCGCGCTCTCACTCAGAGAGCATCATGGCACGCGAGAGTGATGTCTGGCCTCGGGCGGAGAGGCCAGGTCTCAGGTGCGCTGTTCTGTCCGTCCGCGGGCGTAGGGGCCAGGTCTGAGATGCGCGGTTCTGTCCGTCCGCGGGCGTAGGGGCCAGGTCTGAGGTGTTCTGTCCGTCTGCAGGTCGGGGTGAAGGACAATCCGGCCGTGGACCCCATCATTCACGGGCTGAAGGGAGTGGTCCATCACGGTGAGTCCTCCTCTGCATGCTAACGGGCCTCCACTGCTCATTACATCCTGCAATGTGTGTCAGCTTTTATACAGTTACACATCAGGTATGTGTGCGGCTATATAAAAGAGAAAAAAAGTATACTTAGATGATATTGATATGTGAGAACATGTTGTATGTTTTAGTATGTGTGCGTGTCTGTGAAATGTGAATGCTTTATTATCATGTGTTTTGTGCTCCAGGTTTGGTTTAATGTTGGTTGGTTTGATGTTATCCATCTGATTATCCTGATAGCAAAATGACTAAAATAAATGTTCAAGGCTTGTTGATAAGGGCAATATACTGTTTGGCTAACCTCTGACTGTCCATATTTATTCTGTCTAAACAAACACAATTTAGTGTGTAAACAAATGTAAGGTAAATGTAGAAGAGATGCTCACTCCCATGATGATTATGAAATGTCATTCGAACGAGAGTGATGAGACTTTAAACTTAATAGTGAGTTTGTAAAATGGTAAAAAATGTTCATGGTAAAAAAATTTTGGCCAGTAGATATCACAGACCTCGTTTGAACAATATTACAGAATTTATGTAAAATGCTTGAATTGACCGTATGTTATATCTTTGTGCCTTGATTGTTTGCTTTTAGTTGCCAGCAATCCCTTGCCAATGTAAAAGCATAAATATGTTTACATTGCATGCATATGCATAAATCACCTTGTGATAGCAAAGAGTTGGCACTAAAGAGCATCGCAGCGTCTGTGACAGCACAAAAGGAGATCTGAATTGCTTGGGCTTTGTCCATGACAGGAATCCCAACCAGAAATCCTCCATGGACTGGATGTTTCACAAATAAGTGAGAAGACCTGTTTACTTGACCATACCTGTAGCACTGTAATGCATTTCTGCTGTGCCTGTCCAACGTGTCCATTACAGTATACACAGTAAAATACATAAACGTTCTACATACAACGCCATTTTGCTCTTGAATGACTGTACTCGCCTGTGGATCGCAGGTACAGCCGCAACAGCAAATCACTGTTGCCCACTGACGGTGTAATCTGAAGTTTCCATGGCAATCCTTAGAGCTTCCTTTCTGCAGTGCAAACATTTTCCAGTCAACCAATGTCATCGAAGGAGGTCCAGTTTGGATTGAGAGGATTGTTTAATTGAGTTGCGGCTAAGACGCGTCACGCGGATATGTTTGATAGTCTTTCGTTGTTGTTGTGGTTATTGTGAGAAGTACCCAGTCGTTCTGGATTGTTCTTGGGATGGTGTCGTAGTATGCTGTTGCCTTGGTGGCGGCATTAATCAGTCAATGCCACCGCGTCCTTCATCTTTCACCATCAGTCATCGCTATGGAAATGGTTGGGAAGCTGCTCTTAGATGTGCTTTGGTTTTTGCATAAATGTAATAAATTTTAAATTTGGCAACATCCTGAGGAAGCCAAAAATAGATGCGAGTCGTGCCCTTTGAAATGGATAAAACCATAAAACAATGTACTGAATGCAGCTCGTCATCTGCCTTCATCAGATACAGGCCTTTTAAACCTTTTATCAGTACACAGCAGGAATGAATCACTGCATGCAAACTGAGGATTGTGATCTGTAATATTTCCATCAAAACGGATATAATGCTTTGTTTTTCCTTCTGAAATCCACACTTTCTGATGGTTTTGATTTTATATTAAAATCAGCGTTTGATTGTGTTTGAAAGCCTGACAGCATCATTGAAGTAAACTCAAGATCAGAATTACGTATATGAGTAGTGAAAAAAGTGAACGTGCAGTAAGGAATAACTTTCATCTTACAGTATGTAATGTGACTCCACTGCTTAAATGGCTGTATATAGTACCCCTGTCTTTCATTCCGAGTTTAGAGACCAAGCCATTTATGTGTGCTAGTGAATTATAGTAGATTCTTTATCACTTCTGCCCTCATTCTTTTTGAAAATACTTTTGAGGGGTTTGGGAGGTAGTAAAAACTTAATTTGTCTCAATGAATTTGAGCTCTCCGGGAGATCTGTAGCCCCAGACTGACATCCCTGTCTTTGTATCTCATGCACTGTTGCATTTTATATAAAACATTTGCCTAGCACATCCCCTTATACTAGCACACTTTACAGTTTTCAACACCATGCAATCTCTGAACACCACCTTCTGGAATAGTGTTATATAGACTTCACTGTACTCTCTTAAAAATGCATCTGTTTCCAGTGGAAAATGCTGGCATTCTTCTGTGCATAATATAACCCTCAGCGAGGCTGTAAATTAAATTACGTGTGTTTGTGTGTGTGTGCGTGTATCTGTGTGGGTGTATTTGCCTGTGGGTGTGTGTGTGTTCTGTATGTGTGCGGGTGTGTGTGTAATGTGTGCACGTGTGTGTTCTGTGTATCTGTGGGTGTGTGTGTGTTCTGTGTGCGCGTGTGTGTTCTGTGTATCTGTGCGTGTGTGTGTGTTCTGTGGGTGCGTGTGTGTTCCGTGTGTGCGGGTGTGTGTGTGTTCCATTTGTAAGTGTATGTGTGTGCGTGTGTGTTCTGTGGGTGCGTGTGTTCTATGTGTAAGTGTATGTGTGTGTGCTGTGTGTGCGCGGGTGTGTGTGTTCTGTGTGTGCATGTGTGTATCTGCAGGTGTATGTGTGTTCTGTGTGTAAGTGTGTATACTGCACTGTGCTGTGCTGGACTACTGGCAGTAATGCAGCTAAATGGAGCAGTGCTAGCTTCCTCAGGCTGTGGGCTTAAAGGCTGTTGCCAGGCTTAGCTGAACACCTCTGTTCCGTAACGACTGCTCATGGCTGCTCGGCTCTCCTCTGCATGGAGTGGAGCAGTTTGTGAGAAATTGCAGTCTTGAGATCATTTTAAGGATAATAATAATATTCTAAAGCGGAATAAATAAAAACATTTAAAACACACAGCCAGTCACAGAGAAAGAAGGAAATTGACTCCGGGTTTCCAGTGTTTTGCATGGTTTTTGTGAACACCGTTCTTGAAGTTATTGTTGTTATTTTTTCTGGAGCGTTGTTGACTGGAGCTTAGCTTTCCAATTGCAGAAGTATTTAAACACAATACCACCGTGCTGGTGGATGTCTGGCTGTCTCTGCTCATGTAATACTCCATTCACTACTTAATTTTTCTCACAGTTAAATATTAATCATACAGTATAGCAGTACTCAGACCGTGTGTGTCTCTGCCGTAACCGATCACCTCTGTTTGCGGTGGATGTTCGTAAGGTTCAGACAGACGCCGTGATCTGGTTTCAGCTCAAATGTGCATGTACAACGCATAAACTCCTCCAGAAGATAAATCCGCTATTAATAATTGATATTACCACCTACCACGACTGTCTATTGTGCATACTGTATACAATACTTTTAAGTTTTAATAAGCATCAAAGTAGACTTATGGAATATGCATTGATGCATACATCATGTATTCCTATGGTAGTTTTGCATGATCAACCAGCCATGAAGAAACCAAATATACTGTATATTATCGCTTTGTCATGTGTGGTCAGACTTAAATAAATAAATAAATAAGTGGGCTGATGTAATCTCAGCCGCCTGCATATTTGATCTATGCTAATGTACCTCTCTCTCCATTGCGGTGCATTGTAGTTGCTGTGGAAAACGGCGTTAATTATTTTTTCGTGGGCTCCAGGTGTTGATTGTGTGTTGAGCGTTGTCTGCGGTGGCATCAGTACAGGTGGCGACGCGGAGCAACGATCATTAGCGTGCTATCATCCATCACGCGGGCTTCAAGGAGGCACTCCAGGTGCCGTATGTTCGGTGTCTTCAAAATTACGGCCTCTTGTAAACTCGAACCAGTAGGCCTCTCCAAGGTGTGTGCCAAACTGTTGCACCCACACTTTGGGTTTGGTCAGCCAAGAGGATAAGGTCCATTAAGGGAATTATCGGCGGGCAGACCAGTGGAATCAGTCATCCGGATAGGCATTAATTTATCACTTCATAAAAGGAAGCTGCTTTGTACAACTCTGTCCACACTGGATACCCCCTTACACACACACACACACACACACACACGCACACTTTTAGTAGAGTGTATTTTTCTAAAGCTTTACTTGTTTTATAGCAACCATTGATTTTGTTTTACTGATGGCTGATAGATAGCATTCATGAAAAATAAGGTAACTGGAAAAGTATCTCAGATATACAATAGGTTGTAAAATGCAGCATTGGTTGCATGTTTCTTTTCTCATAATAAAAAGGGTATGTTTGAATCACAATATTTCTTATAGCCTGACCAATATATGTGAACAAATGTCTGTTGTAACTGAAATGCTCGTGCTCTATTGTACCCATTTCTTATGATACTTTATGAATCACAATTTATGTGTCGTCTGACAAAGCTCTCATTGAGTTAATTCTGAAGATTTTTAAAGCTTCAGAGAGCAATTTACAGTTAGGAACGGAGATAGCACAGAAAAGAGAGAAAGTAAGAGAGGGGAAGAAATTGTAAGCGATTCATAAAATGAATATGCAATTTGTTAGCGAGTTAACATAAATACACAGGAACGCATCTGACTTGCGCTACACTTCCCCTCAGCCTCCCAGGAGAAGAGCTCTCTCACTCGTCAGGCACACCTGTACAGGATATAAACTCTGTAAACAGGTGTGAGACAATTAACTCATTAACAGTCCTGTAACACCTTGCTTTGTGCGCGCACGACAACAACAAGCAGCCCTGTCAGGAGTGCGAGTAATGGCACAACTAATGAATATCGACAGAGTTGGAAAATTAATTGTGCGATTCTGTTCAGTAGAGTAAGAAATACGTGTAAACTGCATCAAATTTAAAACAGTTACTGATAGACTTACTCCAGTGGTAGGCCTGCAATTACATTCCATATAGATTTGGGGAAAATGTATTTATGGAAATACATATTTTGCCAATCAATGTATTTCATTTTGGTGGGAACTTCCCATGCTATATTCAGTAACTTTCCTTGGTATTTTACAAGCACAATCTAATGCTACAGGACTGTATTTCCTGTGATTACGTGTTAAGAAATTGTTAGCCCGTTGAATGCGTTATGATTGATCTGCTGTTTCACCATGCTTGACTAGTAATTATAATTTCCAGTCAGTGCTACACGCTGGAAATTATTTTTAGAAGGATTGCATACATATGGTGTTCAATGCAAAAAATATCCTCTGACTGCAACCCTTTTTGTATTTTAATTTTCCGATAGGGTATTTAATCCTCCATGGTTTTCTTGATTTGTAATTTGATGAGGCTTTTCTTTTGCTAAGCATTTTTTATTATGATCTTATCTTTATCTTTTCCAGCAGAATTCACCCGTAAGTTCAATTTTGAAAGCAAGCACCAGTGGTTTTCACTTGCAATTTGTTCTGTTCTTTAAATTCATACTTTCTTCTGAGAAGAGGAAGGGGGGATATGTCCATTGGAGTTGTTATCTAGATTTCTGTGGAAATACTGTACAGAAAAAAAAAAGTACTGAAAGTTAAACCAAAGTGTCGGCTCCAGAAGTTATTACTTTATCTGGTTTTATCTCTTGCATCATTCCACGCCTATTGTTCTCACCACAAAGGGATTAATTTGACAGAGAAATGATGAAATACTATAGGAATCAGTTAAGCGTTTGCCAGAACAGTCGGATTGTTTGACCTGGACAGTGGTTCAGATAATGAGTGAAATCTGTGGTGGAAATACCAGCAAAATAACTCCACTGGGTCCCAAGACCAAATTTTGTCCAATGACAAAATGAAAATGTCTTATTATATTTTTGTGGTAATGTGACCTGTAAAGAGCCGTAAGTGGGAGTCACTGCAATATGACTCAAATATATGACTGTATATTACTATATATATATGACTCAATTACTAAATGTGACATAAATAGATTTTGATTTAGTTTTATTGACTAACACTTCAATTCAACATCATAAGCAGCTTTGATTGATGCCTGGAGGGTACGGATGGCCTTGTCTCAGGCCTGTATTTACAGTCTGGATTTACCTGCCCGGTGACTAAGTTACACCACACACACAGGCGAGGAGGATGGATGTGAGGGCCCTGTATCCCCTCGTGGGGATTCAGTAAGCATAGAGAAAGCAGCACTCAGTACACTGACTGTGAATGTGTTCTCATTACCTGCCCAGAGAAGGAAACGTTCCTGGAACCCTTCATTCTGAGAGACCTGTTGCCCTCGTCTCTGGGGAGTTACTACCGCTACACCGGCTCCCTCACCACCCCGCCCTGCAGCAAGACCGTGGAGTGGATCATCTTCCACCGGCCTGTGTACCTGTCCTACCAACAGGTGAGCCTGTTACACACACACACTGCAAAGTGTGACTGTCTTTTCCAAGATCTTTTTTTCCCTCTCAAGTAGTAAATATTAGCTTGTTTTTCAGTTACGAGTGAAATTGTCCTACCCCATTGGCAAGTCTTGAAATTAGTGAAGCTGTCTTACCTCATTGGCAATATTTGAGTTTTATTTTTAAAGAAATGTGATTTTAAGTCTCGAAGATACTTGTTCAGATTGACTTATTTTTGGTTTTCGCAGTGCATTTGAACCCACTGTCTAAAGTAAATCACCAAGCTCAACTAACCTCCTCTACTTACCTATCTATTAAATCACTGGCTCAGGCACACTTGTTTTTAAATCATAGTATATTACATATAATATTGTAATGGCCTTTCATATGGCTTATTCATGAGGGTTGATGTAATTGCAATAAACAACAGGGCTAAAATGCTGACTCATGCTAGACAGTATGGCACGGAGGGTTATCAGGTCACAAGGGTGCCATTTTCTCCCCCCAGGATTGGAAATGTGGTAAATGTAACTTTATAAAATGGAATGTGTTGCCCCAGGGTTCATCGGAAAGGTGTCAGATGCACATTACTGATTTTGTTCTTTTTTTGGGGAGGGGAGCAGGGGGTAGAAGGTGGCATCTGGCTTTTATCCCACTGAATCACATATTTCTGCACTGAAGCAAGGAGAGATCTTCCTGAAAGGTGTGATGCGTAGAATCTGCCGCCATTCGATGGCAAAGCTGTTATTAGCATTTTCTGTGCCTCATGTAACCTTCCTTCAGTTCTTTGGTTTAGTCAGTCTTTTATATGCAAATTTACACCGAGAGGGCATTTCCCCATATATTTTAATGCATTTTTGCACATTCTGTATTTTCTTTTTTGTCTTGACACTGCTTCAGAGATGTATATCTGAACTGACTGAATTCATATTTCATAAGCAAAACTGTAGACTTGGATTAACTGAATGTATTCCTCGAGGTGCTAAAAATGTATCTGACACAATGCTGTCAGCTTACCCAGGGGTCACAAAGCATACTAATCAAATGTCATCTTCAGCGTCATTGTAAATAATAGTGGAAATTCAGCATACGGGAAATGTAATTCTGATCTCTTAATTTAGCACGCACAAACTACTCTCCCGGTAATTGAGGTTCCAGAAAATCTTGTCTTGATGCCACAATTCAGGTCACAGAAAAAACTGTCCTGAAGTCATTGTTCAGTATACAGCGTATATCATCATTATGTCATAATTCAGCTTACAGGAAATCATTACCTGATCTCATCCCGCCGTGGTATCAGGTACACAAACGCAATAAAAAATCCATAGCACATGCTGCCCCGAGCTAGATCTCTGCAGTTGTGAAAATAGTCATTTTATAAAGCGGTGATTTCTGCGCTGCTCCGGATAAGTGTGGCCAGTGCACGTTTTGATAGCTCACCTGACGAGTGGTGGCCCAAAGCCGCGGATACTTAGTTAATTTCTCAGGAAACGAGTAAGCAATTAAGCACGCCGCCTTCCTTCTGCGCCGTGCTCCCGAGACACACGCATACCTGCGCTGTAATTAAAGCTTTGCTCCTCTAATCTGAAATTACATATCTCATTAAAAACCGGTGAGCTGACTTTAGTTTCTTGTGGATATGTTGATATAAAATGGGCTCGTTTTTTCTCAGCGTAATGAATCTTGAGAATTTCACTGAGGTGACAGTGACTGAACTGTACATGCTATGAATAATGTCGATGATGTTCATTGAGGACAGAAACCTTGTAGACTGCATTACCTCTAAATTTTTGTGCTCCCATACCCCGTCAGGAGAAGGTTTCTGGTTTGAAATTGACTGGAAAATGGCCACTTTACTTTACTCAGAACTATTAAACCAACCACCCTTAGGTTAACAGATACTATAGAGATATTAATCTCATTGCTCAGAGCAGACACAGAAAAAATGCACGTCACACACGCCCTTAATTTGTGGCCATGAATTGTCCTTTATAATTGATGAATAAGTCAGTGCTTTGTAATGGCCTACAAGTTGTTAGGGTGCTGCTGTATTCATTTGCCTTTCCATCCTGTCAGCCATCTGCTCCTGATTGCCTCTGATGAAATAACATAGTATGACAAGCTTTTGGATCAAACCTGACACTAATGTTGTCCTTGCTTGTCCCCAGAACCCTGTCAGGTTTACAGCCCTGAGGGCAAAGCTAGTCCCCAGAACCCTGTTGGTTTTAGAGTCAGGAGGGCAAAGCATGCCCCCAGAACCCTGTTTGTTTCAGAGTCAGGAGGGCAAAAGCCGCAGAGTCTCTTGAGGATGGTGATTGTGAGCTTCTGACGTGGCCAGTTATGCATTCATTAATATTATATGAAGGGAATTCAACAATAATTAAATGGTCATTTAAAATAATTGAAGTAAATACTAGGCTGAAAAACTCTACAAATAATGAAACGTTAAATAATAAAATAACCTCATATAATATTTAAAGTAAGTGAAGTGAAAGACTCATTCAGATGAACCAAGTTTCTATATGAAATTTATATGGATGACTGTGCCCAATCAAAAAAAAAGATTTTTTGATTGGTAGCAATATCGAATACCATTCTAAGAATATACCTGTCCTTTTCCCTGTGACTTATATATATATTTATCCTGGCATTCTGGGCACCAGAGATTGTTATCTCATCGAGGTTACTGTGTTTACTGGTTATGTTATTATTCTTTTTCCAAATTACAATTCGCTTATTGCTTTTATATGTGAAATTATCTTCACCACTGTCCCATGCCTGTGTCTTGTTCATTAGACATTCATTAAACTTCTTTACATAGTAATGACCTTATTACCTCAGTGCTAGTGTACCTGCAGGTATTGTATTTACAATTCCAACTTCTCTATATTACTTTTATTAGATATGTATAGAATATTTCACACTCCTCATATCTAGCCTTATTTGCATTCAGACTGGTATCAGCCCTCAATAAAGGATTTGTTTTATATGTAGTCTGACAGGAAACTGTGGTCTGTGGTGCCTGTGGTCCTATTGTTTCAGTCTAACCACACTAAAGTTTTACCAGACTTTTACCATCAAAGTGACATCATTTTAAATCAAAGTCAAAATCCTTTCTAAAATATTTACCAGTACTGCATTAGCAGAGAAGATTCACAAGTAATTCTATTTTTGGGGTTTCGCAAAAGATGACCGCACCAATTAATGATCCCACATCCCCACCGGTGAGTGTGTAAGATAGCTCTATGTTGGTCATTTTGAACATTAATCTGCATATGGAGATGAAAACAGCCAGACGTGGAGATGAGTTTGAGGTGAACAAAGATATGAATCTCTCTCTCTCTCGCCCCCCCTCTCCCTCTCCCTCTCTCTCCCTTGGTGTGGGCTTTTGTTCGTGATCAGTTGAGGAAGTAGGTCATTGATGGTGACAGACATAGCTTTTGGGGGGCTTTTAGAGTAGATCGATGTTCAGCTACTCTGCCATGACAACCAGCTGAAAATGGTTCCATTTGTAACACGGGGAACATTTTGCCATCTCCCGCCCAGCTGTATGCGTCATTCTGTTGTTCTGTGTGCATTTCTATTTTTTGTTAAAAAGAGCTCCTATTATTCTGTGAATATACCACAAAGAGAGAAATCCCCAAGGCAAATTGAGAAAATCTCACAAATCTCTTTTTATTTATTTGTGGGGGAGGGAGGGGGTTACTCTGGAGCGACTAACACATTTGGTTGTGATTTACAGATTTTTTTTTTAATGTAACCCCACACCATGATTAAATTTCACTGTTGATAAAACATTAGCAAGCCTTAGCCGTGCTTGTTTGAGGCAATGTTGGTCGTGTTTAGGTCTAATGTTCGCTTGGACATTGGGAAAGTGGGCATGGTTTTTGTTAACAGTTTCTATCAACACTGTGCTGGCATCTGAAAGAGGAGCAGTTCATTTCTCTCACAAATTTGTTTCTTTAGTGAGTACACAATTACTTGTGTAGAGCAAGGCTGCACAAGTGGCAATTCCTCAGAGCGACGTACAAGATTTTGGCCTTGTATTGAATCACGGTTTGTCCTTAAAACTCAAGATTATATTCAATTGATAGTTTGTGTAATTGCGTTTTTTGAACTACAAGCAGAAACACTTTGATTTCTTTTCAAATCAAAGGTCAGATTTTGATTGAATCGAGGGGTAAGTCTTGTGCAAGCTTGTGTTCATTCACACTAAAAAGGTGATGGAACAGTACCTTACCTGAACAAATGGGTCTGGTTCTGCCTAGGATCTGAATCATGCATCTGATATATGAGAAGTGAATCCAATAAATGAGTAGGCTGGAGCCAGTCAGTCACAAGTGTTAAAAACATGATGAGCACTGTTTAACTGTACTGTAAGAATGCCCACAGTCACTATTAGGAGTGCAATGCAAATGTGTTTTTAGAAATGCCTTTATACCAAAGTGTGTGCATTGTTACAGGATTATCCCTGACCAGCCTCATCTGGGCACATCTTTACAGCATCCTCTCAGTGTGGTATCTCTTTTACCATCTGGGATAGCGTTATTATCTTTTCATAAATCCTTGCCTCTGACCGAACCAGAATGCACATGCTAAACAGAATATAGAAAGAGCATGATGTCAGACGGGTGAAATGTAGGTAGATTCATTAAAATAGTATGAACGGACAAGAGGGAAAAAAGAAGCATGAGCTACACTATTCACTCTGTTGAAAGGGTGGTTCCCGAATAGGACGTCGGACATTATGAGGTGTCTCTTTGGAGAAGACCTGAGAGAGAGACAATAGTCCTCTGTCATTCCGGTCATGGCCTCCTCTGAAGAGGTCAGAGCCGAGATACTAGCCATGGCCTGCAGCAGCGTTTCAGCCAGATGGGTATGTCCCCACTATCAGGAATATCAATACACACATGCACACACACATGCACCTGAGGACCTGTGAAACTATTACAGCTTCTAGTGCCCTTCAGACTTAATAAGGCAGGTCTGCAGACAGCAGGAACGGACGGTGAAGTGTTTTTCAGCTCTACCAATAACCATGCAAACTGCTCATCTGGTCTCAAACACAAACACCCAGAGGAAATAAGCACTCCCAGACAACCGCTTTTCCTATAGGCACTTTCCACTGCAACTGTCTATATATTTGTTTTTCAATGAAGTGTGTTGTAGTCCAGTTTGCTTTCAACTGTAAGAATGAAATTCTGCCAGGACGAATATTTGTCAAATATCCCTTTTAAAACTTACATTTGTGGAAGTGTGTAGTCTTCAGGTCTGTCATTGTCGTTTGCATCATCCAGTTTTGCTTTTCGTGAGGTTTTTCTATGCGCTGGGCAGATTTGTGTAGAAGTGCTGGTCATGGTCGTGGAAGGTGTGATTTTGTGTATTCAGACCTTCTGAACGGCACGTATCTGTGAGGGAGTGCAAAACAGCTGCTCTTGTTTTTGTGCTGCCCTTGTTCACATCCTGATTAGTCTGGGTTTGGATTGCTGTGATTTATCTACTGCAGGTTATACTGTAGCAGCTAAACTTGTACATTCATTTACTTACTCTATTACATCTAATGCCATGTTTCCTGTATATTTTGTCCAACATTTTACATTTGACAATGGATAGTTGGATACATAGATGGATGGATATGGATAGATGCATAGATGGGTGGATAGACAGATGGATAGATAGATGTACAGATGGATGTGCAGTGTGCAGTGTCTCTCCCTTCCGGGGGGTTACTGGGTATGGCACAGTTGTACTGGTATCAGGGCTTTGTGGGTACTGTAGTCCTGTTCCTCTGGCTTCCTGACCCGGGGGTCCCCCTCTCTGCTTCCCCCCTCAGCTGGAGGCCTTCTACTCCATCTTCACCACAGAGCAGCAGGACCACGTCAAGTCGGTGGAGTACCTGAGGAACAACTTCCGCCCGCAGCAAAGTCTGGGCGACAGGGTGGTCTTCAAATCCGCCGTGAAGGACGCCTGGATCCCAGACTTCACCGACAGCCTGGGGTACCCCTACGGCACGGAATCATCCAAAGGTGCCTTTCACACTTTTACTTATTCCCACTGAGAAGCTTGAAGCATCCCCATGCCTTTGCTTAGTTGGTGAGACCTGGAGTACAGGTGTGGGCTGCGGTAGGGAGTGAAAGTCACAGAGACGGTGCGTGTCTAAAAGCCTGTGATTGCTGATTCCGGTGTGGGCAGTATTATTGAAGCTAATAAGCCTCAATGTCTACTAAACAAAGTGTCTCACTGTTGATAGAGGTGATAATGCATATCAATCAGCACAATGTATACTCTGTACCTTTAGACACTGTGTGTACACAATATAATCCCACACTGTGTGAACTCTGTGGTACCTCACGCTATGTATTCTGTGTCAATCCACACTGCTTACTTCTCAGGAATACCGCGTGGTGCACTGTGCTTTTGATGGTGGCCTTTGCGCATCGCTACAAAGAGCGAATGGAAAATTATAAATGAAATGTGATGAGGAGGGATTGTGAGGGATGCCCATGGAAGGCTTGAGGCACAGTTCCTGTGAGTGGCTGTGTCAGGTAGACAGGTGTAGAGGAAGCATGAGCTAGGAAATAACAAGCCGAAGACAGGCGGAGTAACGACAGGCTCCCAGCGACAGCCTGTCATAGCTCCCCGCTCTACACACCCCCCACGTTCCCCCCCCCCCCCCCTCCCCGCGCCTCTCACACCTCCACCTGCCCCTCCACACACCTCAGCGCCTCCGGTGATGTCATCATTACGGGACGCGTCCCCGCTCTCCCGCTGGTGACGGTGTCGCCGCTCTCTTCGGGGGATCGAAAGCGCGTCGGGGGCTCCGCCGCTGCGGGAGGCTAACGCCGGCGCGCGGCGCTGAGATTAGCGTAGCGATGCCGGGGAGCCGCGCCTCGCCTCGCGCGGCAGGGCCCGCGTACGCAACGCTCCGGCGTCACCGGTGACAAATGACACAATCCCATCAAATCAGGCACGCCCGCCTCTGAGAAACAAAGCCCGGCTGGAAACCGCAAGGGTGCTTTTGCATACCGTTACCCTCTCGCCGGGAATTAATTGTGCTCTACCACCCTGTAACCTTGAAAAGAAAGGGAGAAAAAAAAAAGACAAAAAGACATAACTGATGACTGCCTTTGCCCAAGCCTCTCAGATCATAAATTACAATTATCATGGCTCCGGTCTCAAAGGTTGACCGAATAATAGAAGGCAAATCTAAACAATCAGTGGGACGTGTGTAATGAAGTCCTGCAGGAGCCCTTCCATCTCCATTAGAATTAATTCAGCCTCCCGTGTTAACCGAGTGAGCTGACGAGATGATGTTTTTCTGTACGTTGAATGATAGTTTTAATTTTGGCTTAAAGAATTGATTGGTAGGTACCGTGCATAGACAATGTCCCCAACCCCCCACCCCTCCCACCCCGCTGCCCCTCCCTCCCAGTGACGAGGCAGGATGGATATAATTGAGAGCAGAGAGGGAGAGTAATCGTTAATATTCAGTCTAAAAATAGGCCAATATAAATGAAGGCGGTGGGGTGAAATTGCTTTTGTGGCGTTTGCTGGTGTGGATTAGACCATAACTGATACGCTTTGAGAAGTGTTTGAAACACAAAGCCAGGGTGAGACGCTGGTGGGTGGGCGTGGTCTGTTGGTGGCAGCAGTTTCTGGGAGGGACTGCAGTCTGTCCACAGATGAATTGAAGCCTGCGATACAAAACATAATGTTTCTCCGCCCTGGGCGCATTCCACACGAGGGCTAGCATTCCAGAACACAAGGTATCCATGGGCATAGTGCCTTGTGATTATTGTCATTATGGCGTTTAATAGCTGTAGTTATGATTTGCCTGCCTGAGTCAAATCCCACATTAAGCCTGGGCTTTTCAGAATTATGGTAGGGGGGGCTCATGTTTTTTTAACAGGAACTTTACAGTCTTCCAAACATCAAAATTTCAGGACTTTTGAAGGAGCAAAACATTACTCTAATGCTAGGTTCCTGCTCCCATTAAAGGTATTGTCCTCCGGCTTTGACAAATGAACAAATTACACACTTCATTTTTTTTACAAGGGAAATTATCCGGCTATGTTGACATTGTAGCTGGAAGGTGGTCACAGTAAATTGTAGTTTATTGGAAACGAAAAAAAAAAGAAAAGGCCGTCGTGATTCAACACCCGGCGCAGTCTCTGCGGGAGCGTGGCGACGTGTTTGGGCGCCGTGGCGATTAAACGGACCGCTCTTAAACGCTCTTAATTCTCCGAGAGACGGCTCGAACGCCACTTAGACCCGTGGCGTGGACACAGGTGGCTCTCTCTCTCTCTCTCTCTCTCTCTTTCTCTCTCCCTCCCTCCCTCCCTCCCTCCCTCCCTCTCTCTCTCTCTCTCTCTCTCTCTCTCTCTCTCTCTCTCTCTCTCTCTCTCTCTCTCTCTCTCTCTCTCTCTCTCTCTCTCTCTCTCTCTCTCTCTCTCTCTCTCTCTGCCCGCTCCTGTGTCCTCTCTCCCCTCAGGGCTGTGCTACAGTAGCCTGGGGCTGGTGGCTCTTTAATACAGAGCGCCTCATCTCTGAAGAGACCTGCGTGTTTAGGCCTCTGCATCGGCACTGTACGGGGGGGAGGGCGGGGGGATTATGCCCTCTCGGGGTCGCCTGCGTTTCCGCCGTGGCTCCCCTCCCCCGCCCCGCCCCACCCCTGCTCCGTCCTATCACTCACTGCCGCCGTCCCCCGGGCCCCCAGGGGCCCCCGTCCCCAGGCCCAGCCCACTGTGAAACAGCCCGTCGCCTGAATGAATGGCCTGTGTGTAGTTTTCTGAAAGTTGCCACAACCCATCCATCACCGTGGGGGCTTCTGGGAGGAAGGAGCTTATTTAGTGCTCGGGCACAGGAAATGCCCAGGCCTGCTGGGATTGGGGACGTCCTGAACGGGGCGCCGAGCGGACCGTGCCATCAGCGGCTGTCGCACCTGCTCACTCTCTCTTTCTCTCTCTCTCTCTCTCCCGCCTGCCCTCTCTCTCTCTCTCTCTCTGTCCCTCCTTGTCTCTCGCTTTCTCCCTCTCGGCCACCACACCTCCTCTGTATTCTATTCTCTCTCTGTCTCTCCATCCCTCTTTTATTCATTACTCCTTTCTGCACTCCTCCGTCCCCTCGTTCTCCTGCCTCATTCCTTATTTCTGAGGCTGGGGCACAGGTCACATCACGCCTTGCGTCTGAGAGACGCTGTTATCAATACGTATACTCTGAGAGAGGAGCCAGCCTGATGGAGGAGGACCCACAGCGTTTCTTAAGCAGAAGTATTATTACTGTTTTTTTATGCAGCATTATAAAAGGTATTATTAATAGAGCTGTTTTTCTAATCCGTATTTGTGTTACTGGACTAGCAGCAGCAACAAAGGAGATGGTGGCATTGTGGTATTTGACACTAAAGTAGCAAGGAAAGTGAATCACCCCATTGTTTTGGGTGGTAGGGAGAGACTTATGCTTATGAGGGGTGAAAGGATTTCAGTCTTGAGTTCCCGCGGAATTAATGCAGGTTAAGATTTCAGCTCTTTATTTGCATTGCTGACATGCTTGATGATTAAACACCTTCTGCTTTTGAGATTACCGGGGACCTGGAAGCGGCCGTGTGCGGAAAGACATGATGTAATGCTAACTCGAGCGCAAAGCTGCCCATCCCTGGGGTTACAGGGCCATCTAGTGGCCGTACGCTGCACTGCAATGGATGTCTCCCGAGACGACAGCGGAGCGCAGATACCAACTCACTGAAATGAACGAAAAACAGCTTAATGAAAGGCCCAGAGGCAGAAATATATGAACTAATACATTATTTCATCCCCTGTGATAAGTCAGCATCAGATACCTTGACATAAAATCAATTTTTTCAGCAGTTTGCGATCCACACGGTGCACTACCCAGGATCAAGCGCTCGCGGCGAGAATCTTAGAGCTTGTCCGCAGCAATAATGCTGCGATTCCCTTTGTTTACATGCGTGGCCTCCGTGCATCTGAGCGAGCGCCTTTGATTCCTGCGCCGTGGCTGTTTTTTATGGATGAGCTGTGTGCTTTGAGCGGTGTTCGTGCGCTGCGATGTTTGGGTATTCTGACTAATGAAGGGTGGGGAGGGGTGGGGGATTGCCGGGCTCGCATATGAAGGGTGCTGCTTCACTCCCTCGCAGGTCAGCCTCTGTGTTTCTGCCCTTCAGCGAGGTACTCAGCCCAAATTCTCTTTTTTGTTTTGTCACTAAATATCTGTATGAATTTATGAATTTAAATGCTGCATAAAACAACAGATCTGAACTCTAACTCTGAGGCTGTTGTAAACCCACAGCGCTGCTGCAAAGGTTTATCCTCGTTGTTTTGATGTGTAATCTCTTAACCCCCGCCTGCTTGTTTTCCCATAATGCCCCTCTCCAGTGTGCAGCAGTGCCCCGTTCAACATGAAGGTGCAGCCCCTGAACAGGACGGCGTTGGTGGTGAGGTGGACCAGGCCAGATGTGGTTTACCACCCTCCCATCATCAACTTCATGATCTCCTACAGCTGGACCAAGAACGACGAGTCGTACGAGAAGACCTTCGTCAAAGACAGCAACCAGGAACTGGTGAGACCCCCGCCCCCTGGCAGCTCCTCAGCCTCCGATTGGCTCTGGGGCCGCGCCCATCACGGCTCCACAGCCTTCGAATGGTTCCGGTGCGTGTCCATCAGTCGGCCCTTTTATAGCTGTGCGCCGAAACGGTTCGAGAGACATTAACAGGCTGGTAGACCCAGCGAACACAGCCCATGTTGCAGGCAGTGTCGGTGGGTTCCCTACTCCAATGCTAAGTACATTCTGGAGGAAACGTGTTGTGAAGTGGGGAAGAAAGAGCTGGCTGGCTGCACCTTGGGGTAAACGCATTTCATTTCCAAGCAAAGTGACCTTTTATTCCTCGGGCGGATTTTTCCCCCAGCCAAACGCGGTGTTAGCATTATAATATGTGTCTGAGGCAACACGGCCCCCTCGCTGTTTAAAAGACGGAGATGAAACTTTAAATACCCCAGGTTCATAAGTATTCAAAGAGGGCCCCAGAGCTGATGAGGTGGGTAATTCTGGCTTCGGAGGGGGGAATGCTCTGGAGGGCGTGGAGCCGCTTCCCCGCGCCCGGCCCGGCCTTCCGCGTCGCGCCCCCCGCACGCTCCCGCCCGCCCGCGCAATCGCTAATGGAATCACATCCCCGCTCCTCTCAGCGCGGGGAACGCTCCTCTTCCTCCTCCCTGCTCCCGTTGTCACTTCATCTCCATTTTTATTTTCCGTGTCCTCCCAGGACGTCGTTATCTGGGTCACGTTAGGGACCGGCAGGCCTGATGAAATCACGCCGGCTCCCAGGCGGAGGGGCCTGGCGGAGGGGCCCGGCTGAGCGGACCTCCACGCGCCGCGGCCTCCCTCCGCTAATATCCGCCCGTTCTTGGAAAGATCCTTAACCGAATTAAAGTGAATGGAACTCGCATAAATCAGACAGGGGGGACGGCGGACACAGAGCTAATGCCATTACTTAGCGTAAGATTTACTTGTGCTCCGAGCCCCCACCGACGCACGGGTTCCCTGGATGTAAATTATGATAATAGCGTTTCTTCATGCGTTCAGTATTGTACCGGGTCTCGGCAGTGCCACGGAGGCGTAATTCACGGGGCTGGGGATGCATCATCCGTAAAAAAAAAAGACAAGGAAAAAAAAAGCGACGTTAAAATAGACAAATGATCCGTTTTAGTAACCGGTTCAAACGAGTGCAAAATGCGGATGACATCTTAACAGCAGACGTCTTTATGCGTCACACCTGTTTGTACTTGAGTAAGAGCCAGCGAGAGCCAATATAACATTTCCTCATGCAAAGTGTACGCTTGGATCAATGTGTCTGTGAATAGGAGATGTCAGCGAATAAACGCGCTGTAGCGTTGTGGTATTAAAAGCGCGGTTCCCGTTTTTTCCCACAATAACCCACATTTCTGATAAGGTAAATGTATGCACGGCGTTTTCATAACCTGACAAAGAAATGAAGCCGGGTTGATGTGCGCCATCTGTTACTCCCCATGTGCTATACCCCGCATCAACTTATATCTCACCTCTGCCTTCCCTGAAAACTGGTGTGACCTCCAACCGCACGGTATGGGGAAAATGAGCTAGCGCCGGGATGCTAATGAGCAGCGGAACAGTGTCAGAGGGTGTGAAGGGAGGAGGATGGGTGACCTCTGCCCTCTCACCTCTCTGTGACCTTTAATCTGCCGTCGTCTTATCAGCCGCTCAGCCCCAGAGGCCTCTCCTACGTTAGGGTGGCAGGAATCGATGAGAAGCCGGCTGTGTTTCTGGCAGCTCATTTCTGTCACGCGATATTGACGCCTGTGTCACAGTGAAAGCCTCCATACCCTCCCGCTGTTCTGCAGAGCCGCGGTCAGTGAGGTGGTCTGGTTGTGGGGTGCAGAGAGGGCCCTCACCCTGTGTTTGTGCCCCCAGGAGGCCGTCATCACCCCTGTGTTCCCGGACGTCCTCTACCTGTTCAGGGTCCAGGCCGTGTGTCGCAGTGACATGCGCAGCGACTTCAGCCAGAGCATGCTCTTCAGGGGTGAGTCACGCGTCTCCCTCTCTCTCTTTCTCCCCCTCCCCCATTCTCCTTCCCCCCTCTTACTTTCTCACCCCTCCTCTCTCTCCCACACTCTTTCTTTCTGTCTCTTGCTCTCGTTCTCCTCCCCCTCTCTCTCTCTCACTCGCTCTCTTGCTCTCTCACTCTCCCTCTGTCTTTCTCTATCTCTTGCACTCTCCCTCTCCCTCCCTCTGTCTTTCTCTGTCTCTCTCTCTCTCCCTTGCTCTGTCTCTCCCTCCGTGAACCGACAAACAGAGTAGAGGACCATCAAATCTGTCCCCACAGAAATGCAAGCACAATAATGGGCATGTTGTAATGCAGTGCAGAAAAAGAATGGGGCTGTTTGCCACACATGGACAAAGTATTTGCAAATAATGCCTCTCTCCCCCGCCTGTGCATATACTGTCCCCACGCTTCCTGGACAGAGCAGGCGGGACCATTTACTCAGCGGTGTGAAAAATAATCATTACATTTGACACGGCGGGGTGCAAATAAATACAGGGAAATTGCCCTGGCTTTTACCTTTGCTTCGGGTTTAATGGTTTTCATTTACCCGGACCACTGTGAGACCGCGGTATTATTTGACTTTATATAGATTTCAGCGCTCCACCTCTCGCATTTGAACATTTTTATTTCTTAAATGGAACATCTTAATTTAAATGGTGTGCTTTCATCACAATTTAACCGCAAGTGGAAATGTGTTTTGTTGTTACAGCGAACACCACCAGGATATTCGAGGGAACAAGAATAGTCAAGACTGGAATGGTATGCCCATTGACGTGTAATACTTCTGCTGGCCAACAGATGACAGTGTTATTGCTTTTCAGTGCTTGGAAACACAACAACATATTTTTGGACGACAAAATGCGATCACCGATAGTATCCATAACCTTTGCCTTTGCGTTTTTTAATATTAATTAATATGATTTTGCTCCCCTTCCATTGCACAAGAAGATTTCTAAATTGGTGTCTCAGATATATTACAAATTGATTGAATATTCTCAATATTTCTGTAATTATTTTTTCGACAGTGTCTTTTTTTAGAAGGAAAAAACTATTTAATGGTCTCAGATAAAAAAAGAATTTGAGAAATTCTTCCAAAGTGGACTAATGTGAGGAAAAGGAGTAGGAGCACACTTAAAGACGTGCGGCAGATTGGAACACATCTGTTCCAGTTCAAAGGTCTCATCAGGCTCAGTGTCTCAACTCAACAACTGAAAACGATGCAGCGTGGGGAAATAAATGGAACTATTCAAAAAACATACTTTTAAAGCCATAAATAACCATGTTTACATGCTTTTTTTTTTCCACAATACAGGCCATTGCTTTTTATTTTTAATTCATTGTTCAAAGGGTTTTCGATGTCCAAGTGTAGTATAAATGCCTAAGTGTCGGTCTGATTGAAAGCAGACTGTAAGAGCTGGGTTCTCTCGCCCACAGCCCACTGCGTCTCCTGCCTCCTCCGCCGACATGGCCCCCATCAGCTCCGGCTCCTCCACCTGGACCTCCTCGGGCCTGCCGTTCTCCTTCGTCTCCATGGCGACGGGGATGGGGCCGTCGTCCAGCGGCAGCCAGGCCACGGTGGCGTCGGTGGTTACCAGCACCCTGCTGGCCGGCCTGGGCTTCAGCGGGGGCGTCATCTCCTCCTTCCCCAGCTCCGTGTGGCCCTCCAGGGCCCCCCCCTCGGGCCCCGGCACCACCCGCCAGCCCGCCAAGCCCGCAGCCCCCCCGACCTCAGAGCCGGCCCCCTCGCAGGGCTCCGACGGAGAGGCCGCGCCCAAAGACGGCGAGGGCGCCGAGGAGGGAGAGAAGGGGAAAGGAGAGGGGGAGGAGGGCGAGAGAGAGGGGGAGGAGGAGGAGGAGGAGGAAGAGGGAGAGGTCGTGAAGGAGAAGAAAGTTGCTCCGGATGAGGTGGAAACGCAGGTCAACACCACGGCGGTCAAAGAGCCGCCCACAGCTGCCCCGGACTCCACGGCTAAAGAGAAAGGACCAGAGACCGGCGAGCAGGCACCCAGAACAACGCCCTCTAGTGCCACGGAGGACCAGCTGGTGACACAGTCGGGCACAGTGGCCCCTACCCAGGATTTGGGGAACGACACGTTGGAGATTCAGCCCCCGGTCAGCCCCAGCCTGACCACCAAAGTGAGCGGCGAGGAGAAGAAAGTGTGGCCCTTCTCCATCCACACAGGTGAGGAGCCCCCCACCCCCGCCACAGTGTCGAGGAATGGGAGATTAGCGACTTGCGGTTCTGACCCCGTTTCGCTCTGGCTTTGTCGTATTACGGATCGCCAGGCTTTTCCTCTTTTCTATCCCGGGCCGTTAGCTTCCGTACGCTACTGTGTCGACTGGATTAAAAGTGGGTCACCTCTAAAATGGAGGCCCTACTCCCCCCTACCTGCCCCAGTATTGTACTCAATAGGGCTTTATATCCCGATGTATCAGATTTCATCACTTTACGGGGGGAGAAGTCCCTTTATTTCTCTGGGCGCTGCATTTTGACTGCGGTCTTACTCAGGCGACTCAAACGCTACCCTCCTGCACCCCCCTTCACCCCGCTGTGTCGTCAGGTGGGCAGAGGCGGGGTCATTGATTGGCTGTTATCACCTCGCCGGGCGATAATTGGCTCTCTCCCTGCAGGCTGCTGAACTCTGGGATGAGTCCACTACAGTCTGAGGCGTGACATACTCATTTATCTGCATTACATCTAATCAGGCCCTGCGCTCCGGTCGATAGCTAGGCTCTCCCTCTGCGGCCGCGGAAGCCAAATACAAAAGGGCTGGCGTCCATCCCTGAGCTGTTGTTTACTGAGCGCTGAGCTCGGCTGTGCGTGACTGCCTTTCGCAGAGTAAGACGTTAGAGCGTGAGATATTAGTCTTATTCACGCTGCCCATTTCAGTCGTGAGCAGTTTGAGCAGTCAGAAGCAGGGTGCCGGAATATTTTTTAAAAGAACGAGTCAGATCGCATTTACATCCCATGTTATTTGGCTGACGCTTTTATCCGAAGCCCAACAGCTGTGTGGATCTTATTGCGGCTACACCGGGGATCGAACCACCGACCTTGATGTACCTTACCCACTGCACTACAGGCCCCAAATAACGCCCCTAATGTCAAATAACCAATAACAATCTCTTACAAAACAGAAATTTTGAATGATTTGTGGTTATCGGTCCAAAATAAGGCAGTCCACTGGCCCTCGTGAGATTCAATATATTGCTGATGTTGTTAATAATGAACAAGTAATGTGTCAGCATTAAGGAAAGGCTTTCATATTTTCCAAATGAATGGAATGAAGAATAATAGTTCTTAGCTTCAGGTCCATTCAGCGGTCCCATTGATCTGAAATTATACAAACAAATACTAAACAAATGACAAAAACTAGAGAAAATAGTTCATGTTAATTAATGTTTTAAATTTAAAGTGCACAGTGATGCAATACTATCTCAACCATGTAAAGCATGTGAGCATGTAAAGAAATAATCAGCGTTTGAAAGCAATTTGGGATATGGTTATCAACAGCCTTGATCAAAGTTTCGCCCTTCTTTGTGCCTCCTACTAGACTCTCAGGAAGCAAACTAATAACACCTGTCATATTTAAAAAAAGTTCTCGAGGAGAGGAGAAATACAGACGCCATAAGAAGGTGCCAAAGCAAAAGTGGTGTAATGTAGTGTAACAATATACTCTATGGCTTCCAGCGGCTTGCTTGTTGCTTTTTAAAAGCAATGGGAATGATTGTGTTACTCACAAGGGGCTACTTCTTCACTGGTGGCATTGCCTTTTACTTACTGTACTTCTTTATGGTGGACAAAGGAAGCAAACCTACTTTGTAATGAGATTAACTTCAGTAAAGAGGCGTTGCGATCCATGTTGACTCAGCTGACTCTTGCAGCCTTTCGTAGTTATCGTTTGGCCGAATATTGTTTTCTCGATTGTTTTATATACGAATATTATCCTGGAGAGGGAGCAAGTGGCCTTGAGTACAGTGTGAACCTAAGGTACAGTAGCTATGGCTGTGGCTTCTTAGCAGGCATTGAGCCATCTTAAACCAGGACAAATGACAAAGCAGCTTATATTTGCAGGGTAGAGGAAAGAGAGAGACAATCAAGAGAAATATGGTTCAGTAGAGCAATTCTTCCATAGTGCCACACGGTGTTACTCATACAAAGCTATAGACTGTGTTACACGCGCGCACACACACACACACACACACAGCTATTGACCGGAGCACTGTGTTACTCACACACACAGCTATAGACTGGAGCTCTGTCTTACTCACACACACACACAGCTATAAACTGGAGCACTCTGTTATTCACACATACACACTCACAGCTATAGACTGGAGCTCTGTGTTACTCTCTCACACACACACACACACACACACACACACACACACACAGCTATAGACTGGAGCACTGTGTTATTCACACATACACACACACACACAGCTATAGACTGGAGCACTTTCTCACACTCACTCCCCATTAGGCTGAGGTCTGAAGCTTAAGAAGCACTAAGCGAGACTCAGGAGCGGTGTGGTGATAAAGATAATGTTCCAGGAGAGCCAGAGAGCTGCAGAAGGCAGGCTGTGTGTGCAGAGCTGGGCGGTAGCCAGCAGCACTCCAGGACCACCTGGGCCGAGAGGCTCTGGACACCCTTCATCCGTCAGGTCAGAGGTCATACCCATAACCCACCTGTCCCCTGCCCAGCGAAGTCCCTGAAAGACTCCCTGCTGCGTGGGTTTAGTGTGCTCTCTTCTCTCATTTCCCTTCTGTCACGTTGAGTGCCGCCATTTTAGCAGTTGAGGAGGCGTATACTGATGGTAAATCAGATGAATGCCCAGTGATGTAAGACGTTGGCCCAGGCCACGGTGCATTGGAGCACTTTCACAGAATTCACCCAGAGCTTCAACTGTGAATGCAGAGTGGCTGTGGTCTCCTGCATGAATGAAATGTACCTAAGCTAGTCTCCCCTTGTGCCAGTACACTAGTCCAGGGTAATAAATCAGTATGCTGTTTTTGCCGATTCATGTTTTTTTGCTTACTTTCAAATATTAAAGAAGAAAAATTATGCTGTAAGATCATTTGTAAGGGCATTTCTTAAGTCGACCATAGTTGTTGACTGTATGTAGAATTATTTGTCGTATCCTTTTGACAAGTTTAGCTGTATTATGTATTTCAGAAAATTAAAAAATTAAAATAAAATTAATGTAGGTTCTTTGAAGATGCTTTTTTAAATTGCAGTAAAGTCATTTGAGAGAATTATTTATTTTCATATATTTTTTTCACTTGTGATTTATTGGCCACCCGTTCCGTCTGTTATTTTAAAAAGTACAGCATATGTGAAAACATGTTATGATCAAACATGATATTTTGGAACATTTATGTTTGGTGTAAACTTTGTGCCCTACAGTCATAAAGACATGCAGGAGTCTTTCGTTGGCTAAATATTTATGTTGAGAAGGGATTTTAGTTTTTTGTGTTTTGAGAGATGTGAAACTACCCGCACACATTGAATATTTAATAGATTCACTACGAAACAAAATAGAATGGAAGGTATTCATTGAGTTAATTGAGCCAAGTTATATTATATACACATAGTGATCACTTTATTAGGTAGACCTGTACACCCATTTTTTAATGTATATACTTAATCAGCCAATCATGTGGCAGCAGCTAGATGTCAAGAGGTTTGGCTATTTTTCAGACCAGAAATGTGATCTAAGTTACTTTGTTGGTGCTAGGCAGGGTGGATTGAGTATCTCAGAAACTGATCTTCTGGGATTTTCACACACAACAGTCTCTAGAGTTTACAGAGAATGGTACGAACAACAAAAAACATCCAGTGAGCAGCAGTTCTGTGGGCAGAAAGGCGTCATTAATAAGAGAGGTCAGAGGAGAAGGGCCAATCTTGTCAAAGGTGACAGGAAGTAATACAAATAACCACACATTACAACAGTGGTATGCAGAAGAGTATCTCTGAACACATAACGCATTAAACCTCTAAGTAGATAGGCTGCAGCAGCAGAAGACTTAATAAGTCTAAAAAAAAGTAATAAATACCTAATAAAGTGCTCACTGAGTATACATTTTGAGGTTATAGGTGCAGTATCTTGGTCTTTGGATGTAACATTTATGTTACATGACGCTGCACATATAACCTAGCATCACATTATACAGAACACGTGCATATACAAATAAAAAACACTGATATTTTGGGGGAGTGCAACAATAGTCAGCGAATGTACTTCTCTTTCTTCTGTTCGTACTGGTCGTTTGGTTCTCTACACCTCCTTGGGTCTCCTAAATGAGTCTCTTTTAGTCAGTTCAGGATTTCCCCCTGAGAATAGCCGGTGGAGGGGTGAGTGCCTCCGTGCAGCCCGGGTGTGAAGTTGTGAGCCCTGGTGTTCACACGGTATAGCCTACACCTGACCTGGTGAAAGCGTAACTGCACAGTGCCGGTTTTGTTACCTGGCACCACCTGTGCCTGTTATCCCCTTCCATGGAGATGTGAGTTTGAGGTTTTATTGATATTTCCGGGATGTTTGCCGAGGTGTTCGTGAATTCAGTGCAGGTGCAGCGGCCCTGCTATTAATACCTGGGGGAAACCCAGCAGGTGGCTGACATTAGACTGATTAGTGAGGAGCTCATTGTTTTGTGTTGTGTGGAGCAGTTCAGGTATTGATGTGGAACAGGTGATGCCCCACTCAGTTACCCACCCCGGCCTAGTCCATTAAAATCCCTGGTAAAGTCCCTTAAGTACGTCTCAGTTCCCTTCCTGGCCACGTCTCATTCCACCCTTATCCCTTTTCCATCCCTCCTTCCCTCCATCGCCTGTTTCTGCTGCCTTCCTATCATCCCTCGTTCCCGCGCGCTCCGTTTCTCAGCGGACTGCTGGCCTACTTTCAGACCCAGCGAGACGAGTGCAGAGCAGAGGCACAGCTGCAGGGAGAGATCTGCTCCATTTATAGCTCTGTGCGTGTGTGTATGTGTGAGCCTTTCTGTGTGTGTGTGTGTGTGTGTGTCTATGTCTGTGTGTGTTTGTGTGCTCACACGTGTGTGTGTGTGTGTGTGTGTTTGTATATGTGTGAGCCTTTGTGTGTGTGTGTCTATGTCTGCGTGTGTGTCTGCATGTGGGGGTGTGTTTGTTTGTGTGCTCGTACGTGTGTGTGAGCCTTTGTGTGTGTGTGTTTGTATATGTGTGAGTCTTTGTGTGTGTGTGTGTCTATGTCTGCGTGTGTGTCTGCATGTGGGGGTGTGTTTGTTTGTGTGCTCGCACGTGTGTGTGTGTGTGTGTGTCTGTGCATGTCTGTCTGTGTGCTCGTGTGTGTGCGTGTGTGTGTGTGAGAGTCTGTTCCTGTGTGTGGATGTTTGTGTATAGGTGTGTGTCCGTGTGTGTGCGCACGCGTGTGTGCATGCGCACATGTGTCTGTGTGTGTGTCAGCCCGGGTGCGTTAGCCTGCATGCCTGGGCCCCTGTGCTTCCGGTCACATTTCACTGGCGCTCGGCAGAGAGACAGGTTCTGGGAGGGCACCGCGACTCCACACTCTCCGTTGGCGCGCCGTTAGCGCTCTGTTAGCGCTCTGTTAGCGCTCCATCAGCGCTCGCGTTCCTCGGGCTCAGCTGTCCAGCCATGCGGGCGGAGAGGACCCCCCCGTCTGCTCCGTAACGTGGCACAATGTCAGGGACCTGGACGCCGGGCTGGGGTAGGTACAGCGCTCACGGCTAAATCCAGACCGGTAACGATCGCGCCACCCGGCGCGACCGCTTCGCTCTTCTTCAAGTGCGGCCTTTGAGCTCCGGCAAAGCAGCGTGTGTAATGAATACGGGCCAGACGCAAGGCGGCTGTGCATTCCTGCGAGGCGATCTAATAATGTTGCTGTTTATTATTTATATTTGGCCTGCCGCGCGCTCTCTGAGACCTACGAGCCCCGAGGCCGGACTAAACAGGAGCAGCCTCTTCCGGCTGCAGGTGGAGTGGGCTTATGGGAGAAGAGAACACATTCATTTGATGATTGTCATTTAATTGCTTCCTGGGAGAATAGCACAAACTGCGCTCGAGGCACCAGCTTCAGTCTACAGTCTAAAGGAAAAGACATGCGTCTCTGCTTTTCTCAAACACATCTGTCTGTTTTTTTTATTTTTTATTATTGTTATTGCTGCTCAAGGTCCGGAGGGTTTGTATGTGGAAAATGGTGGGATATGGGCAGCCTGCTTGATCATAGTCTATCGTCTTGACCTGAGCTGACCCTCCCGGTGTCTGTCCCCCCCTCCCCCCCGACAGAGAGGAACAGCGTGTCCAACATGACGAGGACCCCGCCGCACGGCTCCAGCAGGGGGGAGTGGATCATCCCGCTGGTGGTGGTCTCGGCCCTCACCTTCGTCTGCCTGGTGCTGCTGCTGGCCGTGCTGGTGTACTGGAGGTGAGAGCCGAGCGGTCATAACACCGGGCCTGTCTGGCTCCTCTCTACAGTCAGGCTGACGCTATTGTGTCCGCGAGCGGGTATTAGCCAGATCGCTAATGAAGGGGACCATATGCCTGCCAATGTGTTGTCAGGAGTGTGTGTGTTTTTTGTGGGGGTTTTTTCAATACTGTACAGTAAACTGGGTTGAATAAGAACATTCTATCTGGGGCTTATTAACTGTGGGAATAAGTACAGAAATGGTCCCTGCTGGAAAAAAACAGCTCAATCTAGGTTTTGAAACAGCTGGTAGCTAAACGGGTCAGTCCAGCTCCATACTCCACATGGTTTGACCAGCTCAAACTGTTTTGAAACAGCTGGTCATTTCAAACTGATCTAGCTGGATTTCACTCCAGGGTGTGTTTTGTTTGTTCCAGTACAGCATGTACACGGTCCATAAACACCACATACTCAGACTTGAGTCCGGTAAATGAAGTTATTTGTATGTTACTTATGTATCAGTCGTATCATGTTTATTGGCCTGTGTGCCATATTTAGAGGTACGTTAAGCCTGTGTGAAGTGGCCAGACGGTGTGTGTGTGTGGAATGGCAGTGTGTCCCTGTTGACCTGTGGGAGCTACAGTAGATGACAGCAGGTTAGAGATGTGAGATTATATTGGGGTGACAGTAAGTGAGACAGAGTACAGTGGCTGCCTTGCCCGGGGGGACACGTTATTCAGCCATTAGTGTCAGGGCGGCTGTAAAGGTCTGTTTCCATGGCTGTGTCTCCCGCCGGCCACGTCTGTCCGCACCGCGACTGAGCGTCCGCTTCTCCTGAAGGCTCGGGGCGGGGTGGAGGAGCGGGAGGTGGGTGTGCTCATCGCTGCCGCTCTCAAATCCCCACCCCCGTCCTCCAATGCTACGCCTCTCAAGACCCCCAATACACAACTGCCAATTAAGTCTGGCACAGACTAAACCTATCAACACCACCATTAAGTCTGGCACTGACTAAAAAACCCCACCACACACGCGCACGCACGCGTGCACACACGCACACTCACACACATGCACACTCACATACGCACACACACACCACTACACAGAGCATTTGTCCCTCTTCATGGTACACCCTTCCTCCCTACCTCCCTCCTCCCTGCAGCCCCACGCTGCACTGGGGCCCCTAAGGGCCTCACTGATGTAGGGGTCTCCCTGCTGTCTGTTCATCTGCGCTAATTCTGGCCACACGCCATGTAAATACCTTGGGCGCACAAACACGCAACACACAGAGGCCCTGCTGTTCCCTCTGGCCCTGCTGTTCTCTCTAGCCCTGCTGTTCTCTCTAGCCCTGCTGTTCTCTCTGGCCCTGCTGTTCTCTCTCTCTAGTCCTGCTGTTCTCTCTCTCTGGCCCTGCTGTTCTCTCTAGCCCTGCTGTTCTCTCTGGCCCTGCTGTTCTCTCTCTCTAGCCCTGCTGTTCTCTCTGGCCCTGCTGTTCCCTCTGGTTCTGCTGTTCTCTCTCTCTGGCCCTGCTGTTCTCTCTCTCTGGCCTTGCTGTTCTCTCTCTCCGGCCCTGCTGTTCTCTCTCTCTGGTCTTGCTGTTCTCTCTCTCTGGCCTTGCTGTTCTCTCTCTCTGGCCCTGCTGTTCCCTCTGGCCCTGCTGTTCCCTCTGGCCCTGCTGTTTTCTCTAGCACTGCTGTTCTCTCTGGCCCTGCTGTTCTCTCTCTCTAGCCCTGCTGTTCTCTCTCTCTGGCCATGCTGTTCTCTCTAGCCCTGCTGTTCTCTCTCTCTAGCCTTGCTGTTCTCTCTCTCTGGCCCTGCTGTTTTCTCTCTCTGGCCTTGCTGTTCTCTCTCTCTGGCCCTGCTGTTCTCTCTCTCTGGCCTTGCTGTTCTCTCTCTCTGGCCCTGCTGTTCCCTCTGGCCCTGCTGTTCTCTCTAGCCCTGCTGTTCTCTCTGGCCCTGCTGTTCTCTCTCTCTAGCCCTGCTGTTCTCTCTCTCTGGCCCTGCTGTTCTCTCTGGCCCTGCTGTTCCCTCTGGTTCTACTGTTCTCTCTCTCTGGCCCTGCTGTTCTCTCTCTCTGGCCTTGCTGTTCTCTCTCTCTGGCCATGCTGTTCTCTCTCTCTCTGGCCTTGCTGTTCTCTCTCTCTGGCCCTGCTGTTCTCTCTCTCTGGCCTTGCTGTTCTCTCTGGCCCTGCTGTTCTCTCTCTCTAGCCCTGCTGTTCTCTCTCTCTGGCCATGCTGTTCTCTCTAGCCCTGCTGTTCTCTCTGGCCCTGCTGTTCTCTCTCTCTAGCCTTGCTGTTCTCTCTCTCTGGCCCTGCTGTTTTCTCTCTCTGGCCTTGCTGTTCTCTCTCTCTGGCCCTGCTGTTCTCTCTCTCTGGCCTTGCTGTTCTCGCTCTCTGGCCCTGCTGTTCCCTCTGGCCCTGCTGTTCTCTCTAGCCCTGCTGTTCTCTCTGGCCCTGCTGTTCTCTCTCTCTGGCCCTGCTGTTCTCTCTGGCCCTGCTGTTCCCTCTGGTTCTGCTGTTCTCTCTCTCTGGCCCTGCTGTTCTCTCTCTCTGGCCTTGCTGTTCTCTCTCCGGCCCTGCTGTTCTCTCTCTCTGGCCTTGCTGTTCTCTCTCTCTGGCCATGCTGTTCTCTCTCTCTCTCTCTCTGGCCTTGCTGTTCTCTCTCTCTGGCCCTGCTGTTCTCTCTCTCTGGCCTTGCTGTTCTCTCTCTCTGGCCCTGCTGTTCCCTCTGGCCCTGCTGTTTTCTCTAGCACTGCTGTTCTCTCTGGCCATGCTGTTCTCTCTGGCCCTGCTGTTCCCTCTGGTTCTGCTGTTCTCTCTCTCTGGCCCTGCTGTTCTCTCTGGCCCTGCTGTTCCCTCTGGTTCTGCTGTTCTCTCTCTCTGGCCCTGCTGTTCTCTCTAGCTCTGCTGTTCTCTCTGGCCCTGCTGTTCTCTCTCTCTAGCCCTGCTGTTCTCTCTCTCTGGCCCTGCTGTTCTCTCTGGCCCTGCTGTTCTCTCTCTCTAGCCCTGCTGTTCTCTCTGGCCCTGCTGTTCCCTCTGGTTCTGCTGTTCTCTCTCTCTGGCCCTGCTGTTCTCTCTCTCCGGCCCTGCTGTTCTCTTTCTCTGGCCTTGCTGTTCTCTCTCTCTGGCCCTGCTGTTCTCTCTCTCTGGCCTTGCTGTTCTCTCTCTCTGGCCTTGCTCTTCTCTCTCTCTGGCCCTGCTGTTCCCTCTGGCCCTGCTGTTTTCTCTAGCACTGCTGTTCTCTCTGGCCCTGCTGTTCTCTCTCTCTAGCCTGCTGTTCTCTCTCTCTGGCCATGCTGTTCTCTCTAGCCCTGCTGTTCTCTCTCTCTAGCCCTGCTGTTCTCTCTGGCCCTGCTGTTCCCTCTGGTTGTGCTGTTCTCTCTCTCTAGCCCTGCTGTTCTCTCCGGCCCTGCTGTTCCCTCTGGTTCTGCTGTTCTCTCTCTCTGGCCCTGCTGTTCTCTCTAGCTCTGCTGTTCTCTCTGGTCATGCTGTTCTCTCTGGCCCTGCTGTTCTCTCTAGCTCTGCTGTTCTCTCTGGCCCTGCTGTTCTCTCTGGTCATGCTGTTCTCTCTGGCCCTGCTGTTCTCTCTGGCTCTGCTGTTCTAACTGGCTCTGCTGTTCTCTCTAGCTCTGCTGTACTCTCTGGTTCTGCTGTTCTCTCTGGTTCTGTTGTTCTCTCTCTCTGCCCCTGCTGTTCTCTCTAGCTCTGCTGTTCTCTCTGGTCATGCTGTTCTCTCTGGCCCTGCTGTTCTCTCTGGCCCTGCTGTTCTCTCTAGCTCTGCTGTTCTATCTGGCCCTGCTGTTCTCTCTGGTCATGCTGTTCTCTATGGCCCTGCTGTTCTCTCTGGTTCTGCTGTTCTCTGCTGCCCAGGGCTTTCCTGCCTCACCTCCAGGCCCGAGGCTGCTGTCTACGTGGGGGAACTGGGAACTCTGGAGTTGTGTGTTGCCATGGTAGCTGTAACCCCCTGCTTGCTTCTCCCTCCGGCAGTGGAGCAGAATGGACATGAATGGGCTGTCCTCATTACCCACACAACCAGGAGCTGCTACACACACAAACACACACACAAACACACACACACACACACAAACACAAACAGAAACACACACACAAACACACACACAAGCACACGCACAAACACACACACACACACACACACTGGGCTGTCCTCATTACCCACACAACCAGGAGCTGCTACACACACACACACACACTGTTCTCACATGTAAACACGCGCACACACACAAACACACACACAAACACACACAAACACACACATACACACACACACACACACAAACACACACATATACACACACACATACACACACACACATACATACACACACACACACACACACACACACACATACACACACACACACACACACACACACACACACCCATACACACACACACACACACACACACACACAAACACATACATACACACTGAGCTGTCGCTAGTGGGGTTAAAAATGGTGATGAGACGCACGTCTGCACGAATACACACACAATATGCATCTCTGTCCCCACATGCTCTCTTAACCCTTTTCACAGCCCGGAGGAGCACTCTCACTCACCCTGTGCCACCCATCCCCTCCCAGCATGCATAGCGCTCACTGTGAGCAGGGTCTTAGGACTTTGGGGATTGTTGTTACTCTGCCAGTTGTTACAGGATTAGACTGAACAATCAGGAGCATGAAAAGGGAACTTCCTCAGGTTGATGAAAACCCAGGACCCCCGTGCCCTTTCTCTCACAGTGTTTAGAGTGGAAACAGTAGGGACGAAGCACACCATTTTAGCCCCAGCGGGAAGTGGGTTTTAATGGTAAGGGGACTGGACTTCTAACCTGGAGGTTGCAGCTTGAATTCCCAGGTGCACTGTTGTATCCACGAGTGCGATACTTAACCTTATTTCCTTCAGTAAGAACCCTGTTGTGTAAAAGTGTGAGCTCTATAAGTGGTTTAGCGAGGGTGTCTGTCACACAAATAAATCATTTTAAGAACAACACGGAAAATATATGCTTCCCTGACTGGCGGGCACTATCAGCAGTGCACTACGCCAAGAACGTTAAAGAAACAGGTTAAACAAGAGCTTTGAGCTTGTAAAAGTCAATCTGGGGTGACTGATTGACAGTTCTGTCCTCCTCTCATTCAGCCTAGTGTGGGATTTTGTCAGGGGTGCCAGAATTACATCAACACATTCCGAGCTGGCATTGACACACACACGCACACACACAGGCGCACACACAAAGGCGCAGACACACACACAGGTGCAGACACACACAAACGCATGCACACACAAATGCATGCACGTACACACACACACACACACACACTTAAGATAATCATTCTCCAGTGGCCACTGTCATGCAGACAATTTTGTTGACGATAATCAAATCATAAAGACACTACTGAAAGACAAGGTTTTTATCTCTTAATCATAAAGATATGCTTTTGATACCAAGGTTATGTTATACAACTCGCTCCTGAAAGCACTGAGGTTCCTCTGTGAGGAAGTGAGGGAAGATTGTTTGCAGTCAGGCACCGTGGCTTTTTTCTCCTCTCCACTACCTTTCCGGATTTCCAAATGTCAGCGCGCCGCATTGATTAGTGTCCCATTGTTTATGGCGAGCACGATGCCAAAGAGGCTTATGCAAGCCCTGAGACTGGGCCTGACAGGGCTGCCACTCTTAATTACACGACTAGACGAGGGGAAGATTAGCCCCCACGCTACGCTAACGCTCCGGTCTCACGTCCACTCGCAGGGATTCTGTCCGTCGCCCCGTGTGGGGATTCCCCCTTCCTGCACGATACCCAGCATTCCCCTCCCCCATGGCCGGGTGCTCTGCCCCCCCGCGGAGTCGTTTCACAGCGTTCCCTTATCTCTGAGACGAACGCGGTCCTGCAGCTTGTCGTGCGGAAGCAGATAGTCCCTGCCCTTGTGTGCTAAACGCGCACGTCGTGTGGGGAGGTGTGTGCAGGGGGTGGGGAGCACAGGTGCTGTAGTGAGAGGAGACCGTTGGTCAGTGCTAATCTTATTCTGGGCCTGGCTCCAGGATCAGCGCACAGTCCTCTAACCCTGTGCCCCGGGCCGCTGTGGGCACAGAGCAGGAGCTGATGTGGGAACAGCGCAGGCTGCACAATAGGCCCATGCCGAGGTGGTGAGAGAAGGAGGGAGGGAAGGAGGGAGGGAGAGAGGGAGGCTCGTTATCCCTGAAGTGCCAGCCCCGACAGGTCATTATCAGCGGGCGGAGGGGGGTGGGTTTGTGACGCACTTCAGGAAGGCCCACGCCCCCCTCCCTCCCTCCCTCCCGCCCTCCCTCCCTCCCTCGCTCTGAGCCACCATGCAGAAGCTGCTCTCTCCTCTCTCGCGCTCCTGTGTCTCTCCGGGATGGCCAGCCTCTGCTCCCTGCTCTGCATTAAGTACAGGTAGGAGCGCCACAGAGACGTACCGGCGGGCAGGGAGCCCTCCTTTAACGTTTAGCCTGGAGTGCGACCACGCTACGAGCCTCTCTCTCTCTCTCCCTCTCTCCGCTCTCTGCACTCTTACCTATTGATTTTCCCCTCGCCCGCCTGCCTTTCACTTCTCCTTTGCCGCGCGTCTCACAAGACAAACAGGTGCTGATTTAATCTCAACTGTTACGCAACGCTGAATTTACAGAGAGGAGGCAATTTGGAGTGTTTACCCGTTTGTCTGTTTTGGCTCTTTCTGAGCTTGTTGTTTTCACCGGCAAAGGGAGAGGATGAGAGCGTGCTGATGTATTTCTGTCTGAACTCCACTTGCAGGGGACCCACTGCTGTGTTTGTCAAGTGTACCCCCGCTGTGCCGAGTGTGTGTGCGCGTGTGTGTGACGGAGTGATCAAAAAAGTGACTGCAAACCTGTTTTAGAACAGCGAGATTCAAGATTTGTAACTTATAATAATATATACGTGCGTATATCTGCGGTGGTGGAATGTACACGTGTGTGTGTGTGTGTGTGTGTGTGTGTGTTTGTGCATTGCGAGCAGCGCTGAGGGTCCAGAGTACACGGAGTCGATCCCGGGTCCGTAGGCCATCTGTGTTTACCTTCAGCAGGATCGTCACCTGCGTGTCCGCGGCAGATTCTCACTGTTTACACGCTGTGTGCTTCCTCTCCCCGCCTCTGCAGGAGGTGTTTCCAGACCGCCCATTTCTACGTGGAGGACAGCAGCTCCCCCCGAGTGGTGCCCAATGAGAGCATTCCCATCATCCCCATCCCAGGTGAGGCGCTGGGGGAGGGGGCCGAGGAGAGGCCAGACCGTGGGTGGAGAAGCGGGGTGGAGGGCATGGCCAAGCGGCCGAATACAGGCCCGTGTTGGTTACGTCCCCCGTACACGCGAAAAAAGCACTTTGACACCATGGAAGTGATGTCTTTCGGTGGGCACCGTATTGTGCAAATTGGAGCCAGAGACTGCGCTATTGCACCTACATTTTCTTGTGCATTTACCCTATTGTTAACCATTTAAATTCATATTGTAACACCTGTACTGGAGCCAGGTGGCCAGGTGATAGCTAGTATGCAGCATATCTGAACAAGCCCAGGAGGGCAGGTTTTGGCCATTCGGGAGAAACTTGGGTCACAGCACAAGAAGCGGGTTGCAGCCAGGGTGAGACCTGGGGTCAAGGGTCACGATCAAGGGGGCGGCCTGGGCTAGGATAGAGCACAGGGGCGGAGTCCAGGGGAGGGGCCCCGGGAAGGAGGGGTCAGAGGAGAATCCAGGGAAAAGCCTCCGGAGTGATCAGTGGTGGGACCAATGAGTGCGAGGATAGGGGCGGAGCTTAGGCGAGAAGCCCACTGACGATGGGAGTCATGGGAGGGGCCAAAGTCACAGCAGGAGGGGGAGCCAGGGTCAAGAGGTCACTACCTGACCTTCCTCTTCTCCTTCCCCGTGAGACACCAGGCACTATCTGCTTCTGCTCTGAGGCCTCGTCTCTGCTCGTTAGTGTGTGTTTTGTTCTATGTGTTTTTGTCTGCTCTATAGCCTAATCTAGCGTGTTCGTTTTTTATACACGTGTTGATTTCTCTTTGGTAAATTCAGTATTCTGAGTTAGTGAAGCAGTGTGTTACGCTGCAAAGGTAATTACAATTAAGGGACTATTGCTTTGACAGTGCTGTAATGCTAGCATTAAATATCTAGCACTATCAAAAGCGAAAGTTAAAGTGGTATATTTCGGTTGTATTTTCAGTGCTGTATGACTATACCTTATAACTACAATCAATATTTTCAATCAATATGTGTAGCACGACAAAAAAAGTCAATATCTGGCAGCTACAGAAATGTAGCCTGTATTGATTCTGCTACATTCACATAGAACCATTATTTCAGTAGTATTCAATATATTGCATTCTTATAATTCATACGTTTTTCTGCTATGTAATCCAAACCTAAAAGCAAATTATTATTTTAACATTTTACTCCTCATTTTACACCACTATACTCACTGCTGATTTCTGTGGGTTTCCGCCGTATTCTCGTGTGCATTTGTGGGTGCAGAAATACACTCTGCCCTCCATGTAGCTGTACCCAAAGGCAGCTACATGGTTTTTTGAGTTTTTCTGAATGCTGGGTCAATTCTTTTCTGTGGTGTGTGTAGTCAATGTGGCTGTGCAGGCCTGCCCACAACACAACATCAATTGATCCTGAGTGATGTAAATATAATAAAACTGATCTGCTGGGACCTGCTTTCAAAAAGAAATAAAAATAGGTGTCCTTTTTTATATCAAATTAGTGACAACATGAGGTTCCATGAAATTTTCCCATTTCATTTAAAGGTTATTGGAAGAATGACCTTTTGTGAATTCTCAAATTGACTGTTGAGCACCACAGTCTGACTCAAACAGAATATTTATCTGCGAACAATGTACTTTTCAGATTAATGAGCAGCTTACTGGAACGTTTATTAGTTATGTGATGAATAATATTGACATAATTGGTCAGATATGCAAATGTTATGAGCATGCACTTCAATAGTATGCTAATATGTGTTGCATGCTAATTGGAGGATTACGGAGTTTGTTA